>NC_056748.1:917274117-917354117 GCF_019279795.1 Protopterus annectens | reverse complement strand
CCAGTTAGCACTCCTTTCAATTGGAGAAGAGCAAAAATAATTAAAATTTTTCTAATTTTATTTTTTTATACACAAACTGCGTTGTAGCAAAGAGTTCTGCTGTTGCCTTGTTTACAACTGCTAATGCATAGGCAGTTATTAAATCACGTAAGTAGTCATATTTAGTAATCATGGCTGTGTAAACACTTCTCAGTAACATTGACTTGCAGGGAATAATCCCTTCAAAACGGCCAATTGAGCACCTAACAGCTGGAGGCCATAGGGTAGCAGACCATTTACCATGAACCTAGCCACAGTTTTGCTCATAACCGATTCCATTTCAAAAGCAAGGAGAAACTGAATATTTCTTTTTACCTCAAATTCTGATAGAAAAATGAAAACAGAAAGAGATTCCTTAAATGGATTAAGATGCACTTAAGCATGATCCTGTACCTACTGAGATGCCGAATCAAGGATTGGTGTGCAAAGCTGGTTTTGAAAGCATGCAATGCAGTAACTTAAAATTTGTTAAAATAGATTGCACACTGCAGACTGCTGGTCAGATCTTGTAATTTGTCAGGCTTGGTAGTTACTAAACAAATACTGCAAGCCCTGAAAATCATTCCCAACAGCCACTTCAGCTCAGGTGGCTCTAAACAGAGAGGTACAGGTGTAAAGCCCTTATAATGATTGGTAAATCACATGGTCTTTTGGGCCAGGGTAAATTCCCCTGCCTTAACACATGCACGGTAGTGTTTAACAGAAAATCTTTTCAAACTACATTTCTCTTACAGTTCTGGCAATGGCAACATATGCACCCCAGAGTAAACGTACTATGCATGCCTCCTTATTTTCAGAAAGAGCAACCAAGCTCTGAAATAAGAGAGCCTTATCAGAAATGTTTGGTCATTTTTATAAATTTTAAGCACTTTTCCCACTTCACCAGCAATCAGCTAGAGGAATAATATATGCAACAGTACCCCAGCCGAGGTCCATCTTTCTAAGCAACATAGTCAGGAATTCCAGACTGTTTCAAAGGGTATGCATGTATTAATGCAGTACCTTATCAGCTAAGGTAGTGTACAGCTGTAGTTTTTTCATCCTAATGAAATTGGCCCTCTACCTATGATCTTTGAGAAAATGCAAGATCTACCAAAAATAGACTGGAGTAGTATTATTGTGTTCATATAAGCAAGTTATTCAAGTGAGAGAGATTATGAATTCCGCTCTGTTACAGAAATGCTGAAGTGGTACTTATGACTCAACTAGTATGTGAAGTCGGGAAGCTGATGAGGTTCTGAATGGCAAAGCTGGTGTCAGTTTAGATTCAGGTTCAGGACACGCTATGCTGATTCTCATGGTAGCCAGGCCTTAACACTGCATTTCTGCATATTAGAAAGGTTGGATGGAGTTAAAAAATTGTTTCTTTTGAACACATCTTCAATTGGAATATGGCAGCATATGCAGCTGATGGTTAAATTGGGGAGAAGTTACTATTGTGAGTAAAAACATTTTTTTTAATGTCTTAAATGGATGAGATAAGGACAGCCCTACAGGATTCAGTACTATACCAGTAGGTCGTTAGTCAGTTGTCCAGTAAGTTGTTTCAGAAACTTCCAGAATTGTTTAGGATAATTTGTAGCAACCATTTGTCTATTTCATTAATAGAGGGATTTGGCAGTGTTGGTTGCTATTCTAGTTGGATTTCTCAGAGAAATGTTGTGTAATTTATCCTCTTGCCATTTCCATATTGTCCAAGCATATTCTCTCTTTCATGAGATTTTAATGTGATTTGTTGGCCAATGGCATACTTTACTTCAGAGTCTTTGCATTCTATTAATGGGAAAGAGTGAATACTGAATTGAAGACTGTACGGAAGAAATATTATGGCTATTGTAGTATCATTTATAAAGGTATAGAGGAGGCCACTTTAGTTGCATTGCATTGTTGTTGTTCGTGGTAGTTTACTTAATGGTGCACATGAAAAAAATCACTTTCGCACATGCTTCAAGGAGAAAGAGATCTTCCTATCTGAAATTGCTTACTTCAACTTGTTGAAATAGGATACACAAGATTGCTGCAAGTTTCCACAGGTCACATTGCTCCTGTATCACCAGGTTGTAAAGGTATGTCTTATACACCTTACATTTCCATTTTCTTGGGCAATAAAAAATGAAAAACTAGAAACCCCATTTCATTTTACCTTGGGGAACTTCTGCAGGGGGATCCAATTCATAGCAGTTATTTTTCAACTTCTGACAATTGTAGTTTCATCGATTCTGCACATCTTTGAAGGAGGATGGTGTAATCTTATCCCAAGATGAATGAAGGACATTATAACACTTTGGCATCTCAGCCATCATACAAGTTTTCAAAACACCTTTAGTTCAAAATACTTTCCATACTTTTGTATGGTTGTATTACTTAACTTTGAAACAGACTATTACTTTCATTTTTTTCTATTGCTGTAATCAGTTTCTTGATTTTTAAATGGTTTCCTGTTGTATGTTAAAGGACTACAACTTCTGCAAGTGCAGTCCTCAGAATTTTTTTTTTGTATATGAAGTCTGAAATTGTCATATATTGGAGTATTCCCTCTTCTCTAAGGAAAAAGGATCTCAGACTCTGTATAATGCACACTTGATTTTTATCTGATAATTTTTAGTAAACAGGCCAATGTAATCTGTTCCATATTTATCTTGCACTCCTAACAGTTATGACAGCCAATAGCAGCCTACTGGGAATACAAAAAAGTGTTAATTTCATAAAAGAGCATAACATATCTAGTGGGGCTCAGATACACAAGTGTGTGCACATGGGTGCTGCTCCTAAAGGAAGCCAAGTAAAATTAGCCACTAGGTCTAACCCTGATACACAAGGTTAATGGTACTGTAGAACCTTTTTATAATGTTAGGAAGAGAACTATACAACAGATAGCACTGATTCTCACATGACATCCTGCAACTCCAGAGTGGCAGACTTGTTATATTTTGGTGATAACATAAGTGAACAGGAGCAGCATCATGGGTGTAGTTTACATGGACTTCAGCTAATCTTTTGAATCAAAAAGCTGACAAGCAAGCCTTGAGGATTTGATGACAGCCAAATTAGCGGAATAGTTAGCAGGCTGTTTTAGGAGGATGCATCCAAGGCAGTGATGGCCTGCATAACTTTTATTTGAAGGTTAAATCATTAGCAGGAATTGACATGGATATATATATATATATATATATATATATATATATATATATATATATATATAAACAAATACAGGAAAAATCTAAGGACACTTTTGGTGTACTTGATCAGGTTTTTCTAATTAGAAAATATTTTTAAAATTATGCAAGCCAGGCAAGACATTAAGAATGCTGGACTACAACTGAAACTATGCAGAGGAAAGATGGATTACCCAGGCTTGCTCAGGAGAAACTTGTGACTCCAGCCAAAGAAGATGGAGTAGTAGAAAATAAGAAAACCCCAGGCATGGGAACCACTGTGTCATCATGCATTACTGGCAGAGATACAAGTTAGGAAAAGACATGTCAGTATCATAATGTATTAGGCTGCAAGTTACAGAGGTGGCTGATGTCACAGTTGCAAACAAGTCACCATTACTGTGATATAAAAACAGAGGGAAGCATCATTGCCTAATGTGAAGAAAATGAAAACACTCATCTGTGTTGGCATGACTGGTAGGAGATTTGTGCATATTCTCAAATTAACTTGCATTGTATGCCAGCATGCCTAATTGTGAAAATGTAAATACGTTTTTTTAGATGTTGAGCATTTCCCTGAATAAACAGAATGTTTAAATAATGTCAGTGTTTCTATACATTTGTAACTGCACATTTGAGAGGGACATTCTATCGTACTGTGCAGAATCAAACTGAACAATGAGTGATGTCATTAGAATGTTCCTGGTTGCTAGGTGATTTTTTAAAACAACTATTCGACAGAAAAAGAACTTTTTCAAGCAGCTGACTGTTTTTTAAAATAAGGCAGTTGAGATGGATGAAGACAGCGGAGACTGCAGTTTGTCATGTATTGAGCAGTTTTGTCAAGTGCTATGAAAGAGAACTCACCAAAAACTGTAATCCTGGCTTTTGCCTTGTTGTTAGTGTTAAATTAGATCAGGGACAGGATTCTTTAGTTAGAGTAAGAAAGTTTAGTTATTAAGATAGAGTTTTTCTAGAATAATGGACTCCTATCCTGCAGTTTAATTTTACATTTCTGGTGATTGAATTATGGTGTTTGAGAGTTATTGATTTACATTCTTGTAATCATTTTACTTATTAAATGTTTTTCATTGCTTTATATTGTGGCTGGAAATTAGTGATTTTCTTCAGAGATTAGCGAGTGCTTCTGCCTCTTTGATACTCCCCAGGTCATGTTGAAGGACTGGTCAACTTATGATCATAGTGATCATTTATTTTGATATTTAATTTTCATAATTGGACACCCCTTCAGAAGGGCATAAAGACACTGCTTGGTGGCAGTGTTGCAGTATTATTTTGGGGAAGGGACACAGCTGGAAATCTATGTCAGGCTTTCCCAGAAGTGTTTGGATGTGTGAGATTTAAATTTACTTTGAGTGGGAGTACATCAGAGGTCTTAAACTGAGACACATTGCTCTGAAGTATGTAAAAAGAAAATACAATTGAGGTGGGCAGAAGTATATAGTCCAATCCCAGGAAAATAGAGTTATGTTCCTTTTGTGCTCTTGGGGGAAAATTGTGAAATATTACTTCTGTTTATCTGACAGTCTCATATTTCAGTCAGTAGTGAGGATTGAAGCTACTTAGTTACTGACCCAAGATAGTACGAGGCCTCATTTAATTGTTGGCAGTCCGGTGGGATACAGCCATACGTCACACCTGCCTTCCTGAAATAGCTGATGTTTAATATGAGATGTGAGGGGAAAAAGAAGAATTCTAAACTATTCATGGTAAAATTAGCAGTTATGGTAGCACCCTTCATACACCTTTTAAGTAACATGGATTGAGGTGGATTCATCAAGGGATGCCAGACCTATGGTAATTTGATCAGAGCATTGCTGTTGACATTGGGATCAACAGAACTGGTGAACAGACTCTGGTAATCACTTTATACACAGAAAAAAATATAAGACAGAGTGGGCTGTTTTTTCTTGCTTCAGAAAAGTTTAACGTTCCAGAAAATGTACCTGCACATCAGCATTGGTCTACCTGGGAAATGAGGCAGAGGCAAGAAACATACCAATATAGCCATATTGCCTGAATTATTCTGGCTGGAGAAAACATTTAAAATAAAAGGAGCACTTGACATGTGCCGGTGTACTGTGATTCTGTAGGTTAATTATCCCGAGGCAGACAGCAGTTGTTTATCAAAGCTAAATGTTCAGGGAAAGGAAGTACAGAGTTTTTCGTCTTTCAAACAACTTGTCACTCTACTTAATATTTTAAGAAAATGACCCAAGTAATTTATTTGAAGAAATGCAGTGGTCCTGAGCACTGTGAAACTGATTGTGGGTCTTACTGAGATACAGGACCAAATCACAAGTATTCTAATTTCTGTGTCAGATACACATGCTCTTAGGATGGGTGGTTCCTGATGGCAATACTGAATATTGGTGATGTAAGAAAGGGAATTTTGGCAACTAGAAACATTTTTAGGGATTGTGGGATACTAAAATCACAAAGAAAAGGATGGCTGTGGTGCAATATGGCTGAGCTGAGCAATAATTACTCCTATGGTGGTAATGCCATTTCTATGAAGGTCTAGGCTGGGCTAAGAACCAATTAGTCCTCCTGGCAAGGTTAATGATCACCAGAAATTGAAAAGGGATATTTGCTTGAATAACAATCAGAGAATTCTATAGCGCTGATGTTTTCATAGAGAAGGGGGAAAAACAGAATATTTACATCAAAGTTATTCCACAACTTTTAATCGGTTTTATCAATCTCAGAGGTATTGGTTTACAGTTCAAATGTGTTGGCATACATGTAGCATCAAGGTCCAGTGGCTACGCGAGGTAACCAGTGAAAATGGCTTGGTGTATCCCTACCTGTACAAGGCATTTAAGGCATGTTTCATTGCTTAGAGGACATGGTTCTTCCACACATCCTTTGAAAAGGATTAACTTTTTTTATTTGGGGCTGGTGATTTTTTTTCAATCATTAAGATAAAAATACTTGTGCCTACAGAAACACCAGCATGTCATGAAAGCTTGTTTAAAATAATCTGGGAAAGAACCATGTGTTAACTGGAAAGCTTGCTTGAAAATTTTTCGTTTTTTATATGGTCCAGAATGTGTTTGTTTTTCTTTTTTTTAATGTCATGTCCAGTCTAAAAGGGAAAATACATTAAATTAAGTTTACACTGTCTTTTACAAACAGGCGTTAAATTACTTATAAAAAACAATGCATAAAATGACTATATATTTTAATAAATGGACCACTTTTGAAGTGTGATTATACTGAATGTTTAAAAACTTAAGGGGAGCAACTAAGGATAACAGACAATAACACTAACTATACCCCTCAACTGCCTTGAATTTCAATGTCCAGACTTTGCCCTATATGTTTTGTCAGTTTCTCATAAAATTTGTGATTTTCTGGCAAATCATTGAGTATTACAATTAAATAATGGTAGACATCTGAGTTTCATATTTCCTATCCTTCAGAATATGTTTGCCAAATCAAAACCCATTATTCTAGCAACTTCAACTTTATAACAGCAGCAGCATTTAAAAATTGTCCCTAAGTTTTGGCTTTTGTTGCACCGTTATTTTTGCCTTTGTCCAGATATCTTGTGCTAACAGGTTGAGAGTTAGGACTTAAATTAGCTGTACAAGGTACATCAAACTACCATTCCACTGGTTTACAATTTAAGGGCAATTGGGAGCTACAAAAAAAAGGCAGAAATATTAAGGCGATGACAAACTCTGAAGGCAAAATAATCAGATGTCATAGAAAAGTTTTCTGGGCCTTAACAAATCAAATATAGGGTGATAAAAGGGTGAAGTGGAATAAAAGTCTGATTCTGTAAAAAGTGATCTGAAAGTGACAACTGTCCTCTTGTTTATGATCACACTTGCACTCACAGGTAATCTAAGTGAACAATGCGGAAGACCTTGCATACTATATCTGTCAATATACAAGCATTGTCAATATCAAGGTGCAGGTACTCCACGACTATCGAAGCCAACCATCAACCAAAAAAGCAAAAGTCAATAAAAAATGTTTATACTTGAACAGCAAAAGAACTTTATTCCATGGGTTGTTAGCGCTTTCACGTCTACTCTGGATGCTTCTTCAGACTTTAATTTAAAGTCATTAAAGACATTAAAGTCTGAAGAAGCGTCCAGAGTAGACGTGAAAGCGCTAACAACCCATGGAATAAAGTTCTTTTGCTGTTCAAGTATAAAACTTTTTTATTGACTTTTGCTTTTTTGGTTGATGGTTGGCTTCGATAGTTGTGGAGTACCTGCACCTTGATATTGACATTTTTTTGTTTGGGGGCACAGCAGGTACCTTACCCTGAGAGATCTCTGTTTATTTAATATACAAGCATTCACAAGTGGAAGAGAATGTTACTTTTGATCCAATAGTATGTTAGCACTTTGTGTGTTTTAGTTCAGGAATACACAGCAGTAGGAAAGGAAGTGTGCCCCTTTCTTCACTGTTACACAGTCAGAGTTAATTATTTAAGTAACAGAAAGTGGGAGATGCAGTCCCCCATTTACGGGGGGGCATGCCTCCCCGCAAAAAAAATGACAGTTTCCAGTCTACAATGGTAACTACTTTTTTCCATGCACACACAGTCCCGTACAGTTCTTCCAGCAACAGTTCAGGGTGTGGTTGCAACTGTTGACTATGCCTTCCTTCCACAAAAAACTCTTCCTTCAAGCCACATCCACAACAGGTTCTAAATGGAGCTTCCAGTTCCAGGAACCACAAAACCACAATTCTTCAAGCAAAGCCCTTATTCTGCCTTGCAACAAATTCTTTTAATGGAGGGACCAACATCCTAATATTTCTGTTTCAGGTTACGGTCTTATATACAGAACTGGTAATTAATACAAACAATTGCCTTTTTAAAATGGCTGACAGAATTTTACAGATAGGTCATATTTCATGTACATTTAAAGGCATATTCCACAGACAAGATGTCACAATGTATTTATAATATATATATAACCTGTCTAAACTTGTTGTGTCTTTCGGCTTTTCCCGGTTAGGTGTCGCCACAGCAGAACTCCGGTCCGCTAATGATTGGCAGTAGATTTTTACGTGCTGAGTTGCCGGCCCTGACACACAACCTTCAACAAAGGTACGCCCATTCATGCATGTCTCCACACAGAAGACGCTCTAGCTGAGAATTGAACAGGACAGCGTCTTACTGTGAGGCGACAACGCTACCGCCGCCAAATACCGGTCTAAACAGTAACTACAAATTGTAGCTATTCTTTATGTCCTATACTTGTAGCATACTAAAGGGCTGGGCACTCAAAGAGCATTATACATGGACTTTAAAAGATGTTCATTCTCTTGGAAAGGTGTGTATATGTGCGCACAAAACAACTGATAAGCAAGATGGAGGAAAGGGAATGGACAGAACTTAAGTGTATTACATACAGAACTGTTGGTTAACAGGCTGGTATCATCATGAAGGTCAAAAATATCTAGACACATACTTGCTGTAGATGCTTCCCCTAAGGCATATGTCCTCATTGTTATGAGACAAAATTTTCAGCAAGGCTGACCAGCACTCTCTGGGTTAAACATTGGGAACAAGCTTCTGTATTGCCTTCCAGAAATGAAAAAAAGACATGCATACTTGGTGGAAAACATTTGTTAAAAGTAGCTGTTTAAAATGTTGTTGTATCTTTCGGCTTTTCCCGGTTAGGGGTCGCCACAGTTTAACTCTGGTCCGCTAATGATTGGCAGTAGATTTTTACATGCAGAGTTGCTGGCCCTGACGCACAACCTTCAATGAAGGTACGCCCATTCACGCATGTCTCCCCACAGAAGACGAGAATCAAACAGGACAATGTCTTACTGTGAGGCGACAACGCTACCGCAGCAGCAAAGTAGCTGTTTAAAATAATACAAGTTATTCGGGATGCTATGAATGTAAGAAATTAAAGTCAGTAAAAAAGATCATAATTCTCTCTCAAAAAACAAATGTTTGTCTACATGTCTGTCACTGGGAGCAGTTTCTTTACCACATCTGCAGCAATGGAAAAGGGAAGTAGGTATTTAAGAAACAAAGAAATGAGAACATTTCTTAAAAGGTGAAACAAATAATGAAGTGGTCTCATGAAAAAGAGCATGTACTTTATAAGTCTTCTCCCACACATTTGTAGAAACAAGTTTTCAGGAAGTCACTGAGATGCAGCTGCTATCAGCCATATTTTAGAAATACCAGTTATCAGTAGTTGCACTGACATGAAAGTGGGAATAAGAGAATGTAAAAAAAGAGAGTTATTTTTTCTTCTCAGTAAAAAGAGTACAGTTAGTTTTCTTTCGTTCATTGCATATGGGAGCACAATGCATTTTAATATTTTTAGTTACTAGTTTTCTTGCTTAGCATTCATACAACTATGGTCACAGCTCACAGTCTTATGTGCTAAATATTTGGCAATATTCACAGACAGCCCGCCCCCACACACACAAATGTATTTATATGCATGTAGACTGCCTTCTTAAGAACATCTCTATAGCGGTTAAACTCGTTAACCAAACTTTTCACATGCTTTATTTGGGTTCACTTCTAAATTTCAAAATCTCAAGTTTCAGAACATCGGGTTCAGAATCTCGAAATTGTGAACCTTCCCCCAAAACACCACTAAACACATTAAAAATAAGTGTATGCAGGGGGCAAGCCCCCAAATCTCCCGGTCCATGCTGTATGCTGATCTCTGTTCAGGATTTTGAAGTTTTAAAACTTCAAACATATGATCTTCGATCATATGAGATTTGAAGTTTTGGACTTCGAAATTCTGAAGTGCACCCATTTTATTTACATTTTAATGCTTTTAAAGTGTATTTTGTGTTGTGTTTGTTTTTTAGCATTAGAATGGTACATCTTTGGATGCATCTTCTCTTACTGGCTTGCAGTTCAAATATATATACATGTTTTGCAAACTATGCAGCTGTGAATGTACTTGCATCACCATTTTATGTGTGTGCTTGTAATAAAGTGGAAGTGACCCTGCTCATGCACAACGCACATCAAAATATATTGTACTACAGAAACTGGAAAACTAGCAAATATACAGCATTCTATGCAAGTTAAGTGCAGATGAAAAATCCTATATACAAGATTCAAGACTAAAGATTAAATTAGCTTAACTTGCATGAATTTCATAACCCTCTGAGAAGCATGTACATCATTCCTCCTAATATGGCACTTTTGTTGATCATTTCTGAAGTGAAAAGTGCACTGGATTGCTGGACACTAAATGAGAACATAATATGGCATCCAGGGCTTTTTTGACTGGCTATGCACCCCTCCATGCTCGACAAAAAGGACTAGTTAGGTGGCTGACCAAAATGCTCAACGTGGACAGTGCATTTATCTTTACGAAGTGTTGTTGGTAGTACTTAAAAAGAGAAATCATGCATTGAGCTACAGAAAGGACTTTGTTATATATGAATGCCTCCGTGGCCAACAAAGGTGTTTTTATTTGAACTACACATGTAAAAGTAGGAACCATTTCATTCGAGGACAATTAACATGTTCAAACAGTATTTGGTTTTCCTGGAACCAGTCTATGCAAAATGATTATTATTTTATCTGCAGTTATAAGACACTCAAATTTCTGAACCTTACTCAAGGTTTAGGCTAGCAGCAGATTGAGAATAGGCATCATAATGACAGAGATTAAAGGGTACAATACATAGACATTCAAATGAAAAAAGGATGTTTTTAATATATGCTAGAAACTTTTGAAAGTTGATTTCTGGTCTTTTTTGTGGGTTGTCAGCTTTATGTTACAGGGCAAGGTGTTTGTCTTCTCAAACTACAAATCAGCAATTCGCTTTTCTGTTTAACAAATAAATTAAAAAAAAAAATGTCAATGAACCAAACCACTGCTGGATGACATTTTTAAAAGATGGGGAAGGTGCATGCTTACTTACTGCTCCCTATGAATGCCCAGAATTAAATTGCAGGCAGACTAGTTTAGAGAAATGCTTTTGGATTTCAGCCTTCCGTGACAAGGTGCACATTTACAAATGGTCAAGAGTAAACCTGTCCACCTGGTGAGGTGGTGAAAAAGGTAATTACTGTAATGTGATGACCAAAACGATCCTCACAATACAAGACTTCAAACCTAAACAGAATGTGCTGTTGGAAGTAGTCAGGACTCTCTAAATCCTATAGTTGGTGAAGCAATGTAAGAGCAAAACAGTTTTAGTTTCAAGGATAAAGTCTTCCTACTCCATAAAGGCATGACATCCCTTGTTTTACACATTTTTTATGGTGGCATTTTTCATCTGTGATTGCTTTCAGCAGTGTATATTGCCATAACACTAAGAATTAATGTGCCCCAGGAGGGCATCATATGCTAGCAGTGTGCCTCATTAGATGGCATTCTCCAGCAGCATGCCTTATGATGTCGCCATCTACCAGTATGCTTTGGAAAATGACACAGCCATCTTCAAGACTGTACTTAACAAGCAGTAATCAGCAAGAAGTGGGTGTGTAATAAGTTGTACAGGCATCTCTACAAGAAAAGTAATTAGCAGCAGCCAACAATTTCCCAGAGTCATCCCTCAGCAGTAGCACAAAGGTGCTCAATTCTTTCGTTTTCTCTCTCTCTAGTTCCCTGTCCCTGAAACAAAGTCAATATTTCTTGTGCAGAAGCCTTAAATGCAGTCATAATATTTAATAGGACTTTCCCTTGCCTTTCACCAGCAAGGGATTCTTTACCACTAAAGCCCATAGATGATGTTGGGCTGTTGTGTCTTGAAGCTACAGCATTTGTAGTATGAAAGTCTTTTCATAGGTTCATACTAGGCTATCTGCCCGAGGGCATTTACAAGCCTAGCCCATAGTTTTGTGGCTTACGCCACCCCTTTAGTATGGGGAACTATACCCATTATTTTGCTGTGCCTCTGTCGAGCAGTGACACTGAGGTAATCCCTGGGGTATATCTGCGATCTCCCATCCATTGGTCAAGATTTCTCTTGAACAAGGCCAGCGAGGTGCTCTGCCTCACATATACCGGGATTTTATTCCACAGCATAGGGAGTCTTTGGGTGATGAATCTATCCCTCCAGCACGTCCTATTTATAGCCATGTCGAGGTTTAAGTTTTGAGGTTCTTAATCTACTATTCTCTCTGCTGTTGGAAAAAAAGTACTCTCTGCAGATATTTTCTTCCTGTTTTACCCCTCCCCCTGACAGAACATGGATGAATGCCAGCTTCAGAATGAAATATGTCTGGATGCCCACTATGACAGTACCCAATGTCATAAATAAAGCACGCCCTTATACCACCTAACTGTGCTACCCTTACCAAGTGGATCCAAGTCAAGGCATTAGAGTGTAAATCATTTTATTCAGACATTATTTAATTCCATATCAAAACTTGATCAAATGACAACAAAGTTTCAAATAAAAATGTTTTATATACCCTTTTTAAAATCGGTCTGATATGTCTTCACCTTTACAAGAGAGAGAGTGTGTGTGTGTGTGTGTGTGTTAGATAATTTATATTATCATATTATGCCTCATTGTTGCTTGTGCTTGCATTCTTTGCTACATTTGCAGTACTTTTGGGGAAAATCTACCAATTTTATTCATAAAGCAGCATAACATAAGCTAAAACTCACTTCATTTAATTTGGTCGATATAACACTGTATCTGGCAGTTTTGGTCTAAAAGTAAAAACATTTCCATTTCTTCAGAATCCTTAATAAACATGATGGCTATTCTCAGATTTGGGCTAAACGATTTTCCAACTTGGAAAGAAAATTTCTAATTTGCTTTGGCTCAATTCCTTTCAGAACAAGAAGAAAGAACGTACAAGGGATGAAAACCTACTGCTCCTAGAGTGTAGCCCACAGGGTGGGTATAAATTTGAGGAGGGAAGAACACTCTACCTGGAAAGAATCGCACTTCTTGGAGGCTCAGAAAGTAGTCCTCAAAAGGACTTTACAGTAGAGGATTCATATCATAGCTGTCCTGGGTTGTCCTTATAGTTGTAGCCTTGAGAAGGGCTGTTGTAGTCCTGAGGTGGACTTTTGTTGCCCTGAGGAGGGCTGTTGTAGTCCTGATGAGGACTGTTGTAGTCCCGAGGAGGGCTGTTGTGTTGGTTAGAGCTGAAGTGGCCCTTACAAGGGCCGCCCTAGGTACCCTGTCAGATCAGATCTCAGTAGGTGTCCCATTATGTAAGGCTGGGCTCCTGCAGATATGGTCTGCGGGTTCTTAGAAGAACCTTTGTGGTCTGTGTGGCCTTACAGAGGAACCTGGAGGGTATCCCAGTAAGCCAGACCTATTGCAGTCACCCTTTGACCAGCTGTACAGTGGAACCTGGAGGGTATCCTAGTAAGCCAGACCTATTACAGTCACCCTTACACCGGGTTGGGTTTCTGTGGGTTCTTATAAGAACCTTTGTGGTCCCTTACAGGGCCTGAGCGCTCTTCAAAATGCATTCTTCTTCAGGGAGGAATAAATGTAACTTCTTGTACAAGATTCTTGTTCAATATACATGGTTGTAGTCCTTATATATATATATATATATATATATATATATATATATATATATATATATATATATATCTATCCTGGTATTATGCTCATAACTTTCAAGCCTTACTCTTCATATTTAACAGAAATATGAAACAACTTTACACATCTTGAAGTTAATGAATCGCATTAGTAGTGTTAGCAAAAATAATGATAGTGATCGTAATAATAATAATGAAGAAGACCGGCAGCAGGTCTGTGCTTCCAAGAACCAAAATAGGTACAAAAGGAGGGGTGGGTCCTTGGAGACACTTACCTGGTGCTTTTTTAGCCGTAATGCCCGTGGTTCAGAGTCCTGAGGTTGAGAATGGGGATAATTGTTTCTGTGGTGTTCAGACCAGCACAATGCTCAAAATGTCAGGCCTTCTACGTGGGAAAGACCATCAATATGCTCAAGACGAAAATAGTGAGGCATGTATTTGACATCCAACATGGCATCACCAGCAACCCTCTGGCAATGTATGCCAGAATAAAACCAGGCTACCAGACATTCAGATTCCATATCTTGGAACCAGTGAAAAATGACCCATTCACAGGGGACCACAACTCACGTCTTGAAAGTAAAGAACTGACCTGGCAGATTGAACTGGAAGCCAGGAAATCACCTGGTCTGAACACCACAGAAACGATCATCCCCATTCTCAACCTCAGGACTCTGATCCACGGGCATTACGGCTAAAAAGAGCACCAGGTAAGGGTCTCCAAGGACCCACCCCTCCTTTTGTACCTATTTTGGTTCTTGGAAGCACAGACCTGCTGCCGGCCTTCTTCATTATTATTATTACGATCACTATTATTATTTTTGCTAACACTACTAATGCGATTCATTAACTTCAAGATGTGTAAAGTGGTTTCATATTTCTGTTAAATATCGTGAGTAAGGCTTGAAAGTTATGAGCATAATACCAGCTGATATATATAATGGACTACAACCATGTATACTGAACAAGAATCTTGTACAAGAAGTTACATTTATTCCTCCCTGAAGAAGAATGCATTTTGAAGAGAGCTCAGGCCCTGCAAGGGACCACAAAGGTTCTTATAAGAACCCACAGAAACCCAACCCGGTCTAAGGGTGACTGTAAAAGGTCTGCCTTACTAGGATACCCTCCAGGTTCCTCTGTACGGCTGGTCAAAGGGTGACTGCAATAGGTCTGGCTTACTAGGATGCCCTCCAGGTTCCTCTGCAAGGCCACACAAACCACAAAGGTTCTTCTAAGAACCCGCAGACCACATCTGCAGGAGCCCAGCCTTACATAAGGGGACACCTACTGAGATCTGATCTGACAGGGTACCTAGGGCGGCCCTTGTAAGGGCCACTTCAGCTCTAACCAACACAACAGCCCTTTTCAGGACTTCAACAGTCCTCTTCAGCACTACAACAGCCCTCATCAGTACTACAACAGCCCTCCTCAGGGCTACAATGGCCCTCCTCAGGGCTACAACTATAAGGACAACCCAGGACAGCTACGATATGAATCATCTACTGAAAAGTCCTTTTGAGAACTACTTCCTGAGCCTCCAAGAAGCGCGATTCTTTCCAGGTAGAGTGTTCTTCCCTTTCAGAACAAGTAGTAAATGTTTCCATAATGGATTTCTGATAAAACTTTCTAGAAAACATAGATGAAATCAGTGAGGTTATAAATCAGCATTTCGCTTAATGCAGTGGCTTCACATTGTTTTTACAACGCTTAGTTTTGCAGTATATTCTGGAACAATTTCTACAAATCATTTAAAAATGTATTTGACAGTTACCCTTCAAAACCAGGACATTATTTTGGATGTTAAAAGGAAATGTTATGTTCAGTGGGAGGAATTAAAGAAAGATGCAATAATTTCTATCTACCCCATTAGCTTGTATGTGTTAGCCAACAGTACTTAAAACAATGCAAACCAAAACAATAATCAAAACTTAAAACGTTAAGAATGCTGTCATTTTAAATAAACCGACAATCTAAAAAATGCAACCAAAATGTAAATAAATCGACGACGTGTTAGGTTTAAGCTTTAATACTTTATTGCGCCACTTTTCCTACAAAACAGAAAGAACAGTCCATGTCTATTATATAGTTGCAATAATGAATTGTGGCAAAAAACTATTATTCTTTTAACACACCATCATATTCTTGCGAATATCTTTAAACTGGGAGTATGTGAATCATCATCTGGAATTGCCTTTCACTGGAAGTTTTTGAGCTTCTCTGTTAGATAAAATAAAAAAGCTAAATCTAACAGTATATGGTGACTGTACTTCTTCACTGCAATAAATATACAAATAGTGTTCATTTTATTTGCAATATAAATACAGCAATGTATCGCCAATGTGTCGCCAATGTGTTTCGGATAACAATGACAAAACATATTAAACAGCAAGTATGTTTATGCATCAATAAAACAAAACTAAAACTACAAATATTTATGTGCTTCTCTGGCCTTAGGATCTTGCATACAATATAAAAATACTAAATGTTCTGTTGCAAAATATATTTTATAAATCATTCACATACTAATACTTATCCAGTTACCTTGGCCAGTATCGTCATACAATAATGTGTAACCTGTAAGAGGAGGAAATGTGACACTTGAAGGTTACCTTTACATGATGTGGGGTTTGGAAACGCATTGAATGTACACGGAAGGATCATGTTAATGGTTTTTGCAGTTTATGTGGAACACAAATGTTTAGACACCATACTGGAGGACTAGGTTGATGCTGGTGTTCTGGTCTTAAAGAAATGGCTCCAAAGTAAATATTAAGTGGTCATGTAGGGGATGGATGTGTAAACACCTTAAGGGAATGGCGGGTATTCCCCCTTTATTGCTAAGCCACCTTTGCAATTTTATAGAAAGGAGTTTCATATTTTAGGGATCACACAGAGGAAGAATAAGCTCCTTATCACTGTCTTGATATAGCAGATATGGCCATAATTTAACTCAGCATAGCACTCTAGTAGGACGGTAATATGACAAGTTGTGTGGGTGGTATACCAGTACTTGAAACTGCTCTTGTATTTTACAACTAGTAGAGCTTTCTTTATTTCATACCTTAAACACTGTTAAATTCGCTATCCACCAATGTCCTGACAAGTGATACGTAGACCAGCTAAGTCATGGCAATGACAAGAATTTAAGCCACTGAACAAGGTTTTAACAATGCACATTGTGAGCATGTCACCTGTGAGGTATCTCCAGTGTAGTCTTGGCCCAATTAACCTCCTACTTTTCCGGTTTACCTCAGAAGGTGGTTTCTGCAGTCAATGCATTGTCTTTATAAATTCCTTTTATACTGTACCATGGGGTCAAGCTCAGATCCTCTTCTGATCACCTTTAAGCATGCCCTTTTAGGAGAGCTCTTATGAAGGAGATATATTATCACTGTCATGTATAAAGTGTGCGTGTGCACGCACACCCACCCGTCAACACCTCTTTCAATTAGGACACTGTGTCAACAATAGAATCTTTGCCTGATGATCTGGGCTGCATCTACCAATGGAAGATTTTTGATTGGCTTATATCAAAACACTTCCGGGACCATTGCCATGGCACTATAAACCTCCCTACAAGACTCTAATTCTCCATCCTTGAAGCTCTGCATCCAAGGTAGGGGTTAGGCTGGATTTTTTTGTTAAAGGTTTTTAATCTTGTATTAATCCTGGAGGACAGACTGGCACTTAACACTAGCAAGCATTTCTGTTTCCATCTTGGGAATATTCCTTTATTAAAACACTTCTTCCAAGAGCATACCCGTTGTGGCTAATGGTCGGCTGTCCTCTCGCTTATATTACTGCACCGTCTTGCACCCTGAACTTTCATATTTAGAAAAAGACATCTTAAGAATTATATGGCTTCACTATTTCCTGATACCGACATGTTACACCAGTTCTGTAGAGCTTGTTCTGGCTGCTCCCTGTACAGTCTGGTGTCATCTTTACAGTCCTGGTTCTGATTTGACAAGTCCCAGGTGGCGTGGGTTACCCCACCAGAAAAATATGTCTTGTACCCTCAAATGCCATCACTTTGGGGCTCATATTGCCTCAGTGGCTTAGTAATCATTATAAAGGACCTCCTTTCAAGTGGTCCCAGAAAAGTCTGAAACTAGAAAATCAATTTTTTGCTGTCTCTGAGCTTACCTTTTTTTTTTTTTTTTTTTTTAAATATCTTTGTTGATAAAGTATGCCACATTGTAATGCTGTCTTAGTTTTATGCTATTACTGTTTTTGAGTTTATAAGGCTCTTAGTTAAAATTTACTTAAATGCTTACATAATTGAGTGGTTGAGAACAGTATTGTTGAGCTGTGATATCCGTACAAGAAAGACAAGTTTTTGCATCATCATTTCTAGAAATAACCAGGTTTATGCCTTTGACCAACTGTTGATTTCTCAATATTATTTGTGCAAATGAAATATGGCAAGTATCTCCTAAATTCATACAACTATCCAAACAGATAGTTGGCCACCTTCTTTGGCCATTTTTGTTGAAAGCTTCACCTCCTCCTCCTCCTCCTCCTCCTCCATTGGGGGTTTGCCCCCCCCCCCGGAAGATCTGCTTAATATACTGACCTTTGAGCTACCAAAAGCAGAAAAGAGAATGAACACAACTTCTTGAAGCTTTGGTTGCAGAATTCCAAGACTTACTAAAATGCAAAGGAGGGTACTCTGGGGATGAATAAATAATCTTCAATACTTTAATTCTCCAACAAATAGAGATTTGCATTGGGTGCAAAGTAGTCCAGCTATCTATTATCTCATTTCAGCCCAAAAGGCAACAGTATGCCATGATATCAAGTGCCATGTAACGCGATGGAGAGGTTTCACTAAACAGATGCATTTTCCCACACTTAAGGATACTTAACAATATTTCCACTATATACTACTCCATAGCCTTAATAATCATTTAATAAACATGGCTTGTAAGGGAAAAATAAAATATCTCCTGAGCTCAGTGGGGGGAAAAAAACATGAAAAGCAGTTTTAGCCTGTTGTGTCTAAACTGCAGTTTAGACTTTCTGCTTTTCATGGTTAGTTGGTAGAGAATACTGTTAGATCCCTATAACAACCACAACCAGGCAAGGACAAAAAGGACTCAAGGCTAGAAATATATAATTTCTCATTTTACGGATTTGAAATAGCACTTCACTTTGAGAAATACGCCAGATGATGTTCATTGATTAATCAAAAAATATGCTTACATTTATTTTTCTGCTACTATCACTACTTTTATGTTAGACATATGCAAAAAAAGCAAATATTTCCAAGAGGTGGCATTACTCTTTCACAGACAGTACAAGCTGTTTCATACCATCGGGGATTGTATTACTGGTCAGTATGTCATACCCTACCAAGGAACAATTAGTAGAGCATATAAATAACTATAAGAACCAATCGGAGGAGATTAGAAAGGATTAGGAAGAGTTTGGATAAGCAATTCACAAAGAAACAATGGCAGTATATATGTATGTCTCCCAGATATGCAACAGGATTTATGCCTGGAAATGTTTACAAAGATATTTTTATACCCAAAGTAGACTCCAGATAATATTTCCTAAGGCAGACAGTAAGAGCTGGAGGTGTGAAGGGGAACAAAAAGGTATTTTCTGAGAGTGTGGTGAGTTGGCAGACTAAGGATTCCCTATGGGATGCACTGTTGGAGATGCTGGGTGGGCAGATTGGTCCGACAAGCGAGATGATTTTTTGGAGCCAAGATACAGAATTGAAATTGCCTAGACATGGTAAGGCCTTGCTGTGCCTAATTATGGTGGCTGCCAAAAAAGCAATTACTAGAAAATGGAAATCAAAATCTAAACAAACTATACTGGAAGTATTGAACATAATAAGAGAGATAAAACAACTAAAATTGAGATCTTTAAATAAAGGTAGGAGCAAACTACACAGGAAAAAAATGGGAATTGTGAAAATAATACATACAAGGGAGGAATGTGGTCTAAAAGGTGGCAGGACTTAAAATGAGCTATGTAATGTATGAGTGAGAAAGACTGGGTAGATTGTAAGGGATGTATAATGTTAGCAGCTGGGAGCGTGTCAGTATGGTTTATGATGTAAAATATGTGCAACTAGGATTGTGTTGGTGCGGTCTGTTTTCATTTATATAAATGTATGATTGCCGGTGTAGTAAGTGATGGTTTAATAAAGAGGCTTCGTGCTTAAAAAAAAGAAAGGCAGGAATTGCATAACTTATGTAATATTGCTTAGGTTATATGATACATAGCAATATATGTGAAGTATAATGTTTATGTTAATATAGTTTGATTACTTTTATATGAATGTAAATTTGCCCATCACAAGAACTTCTGCTTATAAAGTAAAAAGAAAATGACTATTACGGAAGAACATGATTGCTTAAAAGAATAGCCTAAACATGGTTTCTGCTTGAAGTTGTAATATGCACAGCAAACCAGATTCTCCCAAAACAAAGGGAATCTGTATTATCCATGACTGTAAACTGAATGAAAGCTGCAATACATAGCATCTGTAATACAATAAAAAGTGTATAATGTACAGCAGGAATAGCCAAGTGGAATACAGAATGTACTCAAGGCATTAATGGTTACAATATAGAGAAGGAATCTGGGGAAAAACAAACAAGAATTACATTTTACTGCCTTGTGCACCAGATACAATAGAAAGCAAAAGAAGAACAGAGTGAAAGATATTTGCAAGCTAAATATGGTAGTGGTGCAGTAGCAAACATTATTAAATGCTTCTTTTAGACAATCAAACCACTGACCATTCTCAATTCATTTGTATACATGGACTAATGTTTACACTGCTAAGTGTACTGATATCAAAGTGACCTAATCACCCCTAGAGCCAATGTTCATGACACCCCAAACCCATGTAAAATGAAAAAAAAAAAAATAGGGGGTTAATGATAATGACATGAACATAGTCTAGCATACTTTAAAAGGCCGGAGAAATGTTATTTTTTTTATTGAATGGCTTAAATAACCCATCCTATTTTTTTTCTTGATAGCAAGGTTGTCTAGGAGAAAAGCTACACATTCTGCAGTGGCGAACAGGTTTCATATCACACTACAGAGGTTTGTAGCTGGCAATAATGGCTTCCCAATAATGGTTTGTGACAAGAGAAGGGTCATTATGTTTGCATATATTTTGTTAAGCACCTATGATTACAATCTCAAAGCATTGCACTTCGCTATTAGATCTTCTTGGATTCATTACCATGGTTAAACTATATGTTGAGTTGCTAGATGAGTGGAATATTCATTTTCAAGGGCTGTGTTATTTTTATTATTAAATGAATTAGCAGGTAGATTTTTAAAGGTAGGATGAAAACCACCATGAAAAATTACAATAATCACCAAGAAAAGCAATCACCTTTTTCTGTAAAGTCTGTTTTCCCAGACTTCCAACGGAAAAGTAGTTAAGTTGTTCTACAATTAGTTAATAGCACAATGTCTGTATAATTTTCTATAGGAATAGCTTTTACTGATGGACTCATCAGGAAACCCTGGTACCCCTTTTCTGGGACGAATATTCAAAATGAGTCAATAGGCACTGTGGTGTGTGCATCTTTGGATGTTTAGTGAGAACAAATGTAGTTCAGAGATCAGATGAGGTTGATATGTTGCCTTCAGGCTGTGACTGAGTAAATGAAGAGGGACATGTGTAATAGTGGTGACAAGACCATACATGTCTAGTGAAGGTTTTACTAGGCAGATACTGAGATTTTTTGAATTCTATAGGCCTGAAAAAACTGGTGCAAATCATTCTGCTCCTCTGTCCCAATATGGGAAGCCAGAGTGGTATACCTTAAACAGGCATCATCTTCTGCCCCAATGAAATTTGGTGAAATATAATAACTCTGATGTAGATGTAAATATTTTAATGGGAACTATAAACAGCAATAGTAATGGGTTTATAGCTCGTAGCAGGTTTATGTGAATAGTAACTAGACACATCAGGTGTAAGATATTCACTTCTAGACTGTACATTTACAATCAACTGGGAAAAAAGCAGGGGCTTCATGGGTGCAGACACCAAACTTCTAGAACAATGACTTCTAGGATAGCTTGTGAGGCTTTTCTTAAGTAGTGGCATTTACAAGCACTCCAAACAGTACTGTATAAATGTACAATTTGGAGAGAGAATTTTCAGATGTGATGACACAGCATTCTGAAGGACAGTGATAATCCATTAGATATTAAGGTGGTAGATTAAATGGCCATTATGATGGCAGGTAAAAATGGACATTGGTATCATGGCTTAGATGGAGGAAAAGCAAAGGCAGATTAAAGTCATTAAAACTTCTCATCTGTAGCAGACCTCAAGTAAGAAATGTGCAACGGGGATTGGTAATGTGCTGTAAAACAGATTTTTGAAAATGCTGGGGGTAGAGTGTAGGGCCTATTAATATAACTGCCTGCACAGTGATGGGTCTTCTACAATCAAAATTCATCAGTAATTGGGTTTATCTAATCCAAAGTAATAGTTCCTGCTTGTATAATAATACTAAATATCTGGGGAAGAAGGTTTTGCATATCCATCCCTTTGTTATAATAGTTGAAATAATTACTCCGGATATCAACTCCTTGCATTGTAGGTTTCCAGACTTCAAAGCAACTGTTCACAGATTTAACTTAATACCACATTATTAAAACCAAGTAAAAGATTATTAACTTTAAAGGTATTAAAATGTAAACAAGAACTTTAGGAGTTACTTCATGCTTGGCTAACAGTAAGCTAGGGGATTAATGCAGGAAAATGAAGATAGACCCCTTGTG
The DNA here is from genome assembly GCF_019279795.1 of Protopterus annectens. Classification (NCBI taxonomy): domain Eukaryota; kingdom Metazoa; phylum Chordata; order Ceratodontiformes; family Protopteridae; genus Protopterus; species Protopterus annectens. The sequence goes on along the minus strand of NC_056748.1, from coordinate 917,331,640 downwards.
CAACATCTTAGCTCCTACAAATAATTTGGAAAAAAATGGTTTGAGCATATATTATCAGTATAGGAAACAAATCAATCCTCAAATTACAACAACTTCTCCAACACTCAAAAAAAATCAAAAAAGGTGGGTCTTTACATCATTTGGCAGCAGCAAAAGACCTTCAAACATACTTAACCAGGTTATAAAAAGTGATTCAGAAGTCTCAACAAGAATGCTGTTCATTATATTTATCTGCAGGGCTAATTCTTACATATTCCCAGAAAGCTAGCAGAAAAAAATATTTTTGAGTAGTATGTTCTAAAAAATGTTTTAGGTTATGAGATTAAAATACATTTTGCATTTTCTAGGTATTTCTCAAATATTAATTCTTTGGAAAAAAGTCTATGTTTGCAAAGTGCCCCGTGAACCCTACATATTTCACTGCATAGTCCTTATGATGTTTGCAGATGACATTGTGATGTGTAGTGAGAGTAGGAAACAGGTGGAGGAGACCCTGGAGAGGTGGAGATATGCTCTAGAGAGAAGAGGAATGAAGGTCAGCAGGACTAAGAATATATGTGTGTGAATGAGAGGGAGGATAGAGGAATGTTGAGGATGCAAGGAGTGGAGATGGTGAAGGTGGAGGAGTTTAAATACTTGGGATCAGTAGTTCACAGTAATGGTGAGTGTGGAAGAGAGGTGAAGAAGAGAGTACAGGCAGGATGGAGTGGGCGGAGAAGAGTGTCAGGAGTGATTTGTGACAGACTAGTACCAGTAAGTGTGAAAGGGAAGGTCAACAAGACAGTAGTGAGACCAGCTATGTTATATGGGTTGGAGACAGTGCCATTGACAAAAAAGCAAGAGTTGGAGCTGGATGTGGCAGAGTTAAAGATGTTAAGATTTGCACTGGGTGTGACGAGGGTGGACAGGATTAGGAAGAAGTATATTAGAGGGTCAGCCCAGGTTGGAAGGTTTGGAGACAAAGCCATAGAGGCAAGATTATGCTGGTTTGGACATGTGCTGAGGAGGGATGCTGAGTATATTGGGAAAAAGATGCTAAGGATGAAGCTACCAGGTAACAGGAAAAGAGGAAGGCCTAAGATAAGGTTTATGGATGTGGTGAGACAAGACATGTAGGTGGTTGGTGTGACAGAGCAAGATGCAGAGGACAGGAAGAAATGGAAACAGATGATCCGCTGTGGCGACCCCTAATTGGAACAGCTGAAAGAGGAGGAGTCCTTAAAGTCTGCACTCCAAGTTCTTCAAAAAGCAACTGAAACATCATAATACGTTCTTTACAAACCATAATTATGGAGTTAAGCTACATGTCAAATAAAATTTAACTAGGTTAAACAACCAAGTACCCTCACACAGTCCATTTTTCTCCCCAATTATTTGGCAACCAAGCAAAAGAAATCAAGGGCACCTCTCTTGTTTCTTTTGCAGGGGTGCTTTTAGTTTTATATATAATAAAAAGGGGAATTTCTTTATGCTACAAACTACCCACTTACCAGAAATGCAGCAGAACACCATAGGGAGAAAGTCCAGCAGATCTGGCCATTTGATTTGTTGACCTTCTTGGCAATCAGGTAAACTGTGGGCAGCGAGTCAACAAATTCAAATGAATAGATTCTGGTGTGTGTGTGTGTGTGTGTGTGTGTGTGTGTGTGTGTGTGTGTGTGTGTGTGTGTGTGTGTGTGTGTGTGTGTGTGTGTGTGTGTGTCTGTCTGGACTTCTGTCTCTCTCTGTTACTGGCAGACATCCAGATCTTCCACTAGTCCTCAGCTGTTTGCAGAACGTGCCCAATTTTGTTTGCCCTACCCCTGGCCTCAACTCAACGAACTTCTCAACTGTCTGGATTTTTGCCTCATACTTCTGGTCTGTTCCACATAAAATTTGTGTTTTTTTGTGAAATCATGTAGGACAGAAGTAATCAAGTTTCAAACTTCACATCCCGGAGAAAATGCATGCTAAATGAAAAAAGTACAGTTTTGTACCTACCATAAATGTAGATGTTCGAAGATCCACATTGCTGCAGTCCTTACATATGGGTAGTCCGCTGTCCTCGGTCGGCCCGAATACCAAAGTATTAGGCTGACGTCGGTCATGGGCGCTCAGATCTGACATCAGAGCATCAGGGTATAAAAGCGCATGACCGACGTCATATCCTCAGTCTTTTCTTGCCCCAGATGTCAGAAGGCCCTAAAAAGAAAGGCCACAGCCCAAAAACAGGATATCTCCCAAAAACATGCCCAACAACAACCATCACCCAAACCATATAACCATGCCAAACTACAGAGGGGAAGGAGGGAGGGTAAATTGGACTGCAGCAATGTGGATCTTCGAACATCTACATTTATGGTAGGTACAAAACTGTACTATGTTCTTCATCTCACATTGCTGCAGTCCTTACATATGGGTAGAATCCCAAAGCAGAGGTAAAGGGAGGATGGCAAAATCATAAAGCATTAGGGGCTGCTAAAATGCCCTGTAATATTGCAGTGGCAAATCCAGCCCTAGACTTAGAATAAAGAGGAAGATGGTAATGCTTGGAAAAAGTATGTACTGAACTCCAAGTGGCTGCTTCCAAAATATCTTTTGTAGCTACCCCCCTAAGAAAGGCAGTAGAAGTGGCAGTAGCTCTAGTGGAATGAGGTCCGATTCCAGCCGGAATCTCCTTACCATGATGGGAATAACAGAAAGAAATACAAAACCCAATCCATTTAGAAATAGTTTGTTTTGAAACAGGTTTTCCCTGAGAACCCAAAGCAAAAGAAACAAACAACTGCTGAGACTGCCTGAACCCCTTGGTTCTGCTCAAATAATAACGTAACTGCCTGTGAATATCCAAAGTATGCAAAATCTTCTCCCTTTATTTTGGGGGTTTGCATAAAAAGTAGGCAAATGAATAGTTTGGTTCAAGGCCACACTAGAAACCACTTTAGGCATAAAGGAAGGATTAGTACGCAAAGATACCCTATCCTTATGAAAAATCAGGAAAGGTTCCACTGCCATAAGGGCCTGTAATTCAGAAACCCTTCTTGCAGAGGTAATGGCCAACAAAAAAGCAGTCTTCCATGATAAATACTTTAACTCGGCAGTAGCTGCAGGCTCAAAAGGTTGTAGAGTAAGCTTTTCCAACACAAAATTGAGATCCCAAGCAGGAGTAGGAGCTCTACGTGGGGGTCTTATGTTCTTTGCCCCTCTAAGAAATTGCTTAAACAAAGAATGGGAAAATAAAGGAGGGTCACAGTCATAGTGAGCAGAAATGGCTGCAGCATGAACCTTTATCGAGGAAAAAGACAAACCCTTGTCCAATAACTCAGTAAGATATTGAAGAGAAACACTTAAATCAGGCTTGGAAACGTCAAAGTCCTTCGCTTTGCTCCAAAGAAAAAATCTCCTCCATTTATCAGCGTAAACTTTCCTTGTACTAGGCCTTCTGGCCTCCAAAATAACATTCAAAACTTGTTGTGGAAGCTGAGACCCTCCAGGGTCTAAAACAGAATATGCCAGGCTGTGAGATGCAGAGACTGAATCTTGACATTGAGGAAGTGATTGCCCTCCTGAGACAAAAGATGCGGAATCAAAGGCAGAGGCCATGGAGGCTCCGCACCAAACTCCTCAGTAGTGGGTACCAGTGCTGTCGAGGCCAATCCGGCTATCAGAATCATGGATGGCTTGTCTATTCTGGCCTTCAGGAGTACCTTGGGAATGAGAGGCAGAGGTGGAAAGGCATAGACATGAAGATTGCTCCAACTGAATGATAGAGCATCCACCTTCCAAGCTGTGGGATGAAACATTTTTGTGCAAAACTTTGGCAACTGGTAATTTAGTGGAGAAGCGAACAGATCTATGTCTGGAGTCCCCCATAACACTGTCAAGTTTTGAAACACATGAGGATCCAGTTTCCACTCGTGAGGATCCACAATTTGTCTGCTCAACACATCCGCTAAGGAGTTCTGTGCTCCTGGTAGAAACCTTGCCTGAAGATTGAGGTGTAAACTGAGAGCAGTCTCCCACAAAATCATCGCTTGCCTGCAAAGAGGGTATGAATGGGTTCCCCCTTGCTTGTTGATGTACCACATGACAGTAGTGTTGTCTGTTTGAATCAACACCTGTCCTGGGTGAAGTAAATCCTTGAAAGCCATCAATGCAAATTGGACTGCTAACATCTCCTTCAAGTTGATATGCAAATGTTGAAGTCTGACAGGCCACATGTCTTGCACCCATTTTCCATTGAGGTGTGCTCCCCAAGCCTTGTCCGAGGCATCTGTCGTTAGAATCTGACTCGCCTCTGGTCGGGTCACAGAGAGCCCCTTGTTTAGGTGACATTCCTGAGCCCACCACAAAAATTCTTTCTGAATGCAAGGTATTATCTGAATGACAGTGTCTAGATCTTGGCAGTGTTGTGTCCATACATTTTGAGATACCATTGAAGCTTCCTCATATGCAGTTTGGCATTGGGAAGCACCAGAATACAAGATGCCATGAACCCCAAGGCTTGAAGGACTGTCCTTGCAGTCAGCCTGGACTGTAGAGACATTTGATGGAAATAAAGAGAAAGGCTTCTTTGTTTGTCCGGGGTCAAAAGGCCATCTGGGAAGCTGTATTCAGTCTCACACCCAGAAAGCACATGTCCTGAGAGGGTACTAGACTGGACTTTGTTTCATTCACAGAATACCCTAGGCATCTTAACACTACCATCACATACTGTAGATGATGCAGAAGTTCGTCTTTGTGTTGTGCAATAATCAGGCAATCGTCCAAATAAGGATAAATCTGTATTCCTCTTAACCTGAAAAAGGCTATCACTGGAGCCAGAACCTTTGTGAACACTCTGGGAGCAGTAGATAAGCCAAAGGGCAATGCAGAGAACTGATAATGTAAATTTCCAGCCCGAAAACGCAGGAACCTCCTGCAACTGGGCCTGATAGGAACATGAAGATAAGCCTCTTTGAGATCCAGAGTTACCATCCAGTGATCCTTTCCCAACAGAGGTAAAAGCTGTTGTAACGTCAGCATTTTGAACTTTGGAATGTCCAGATAAGTGTTGAGGATAGATAAATCCAAAATTGGTCTCCACGTGTTCCCTTTCTTTGGTACTAGAAACAGGCGAGAATAAAATCCTAGTCCCACTTCTGACAGAGGAACTGGCTGTATAGCTCCTATTTGAAGAAGTAAAGAAATCTGCTTGTGAGCCTCTATCCTTTGCTGAGGAGGAACGTGTGGCATGCCTTTGAAAGGAGGCAATGTATGGAAATAGAACTTGTAGCCTCGGTTTATAATGTCCAGTACCCATTTGTCCTGGGTGACTAAAAGCCAGTTTTGCTTGAAGAGTGCTAACTTTCCTCCCAAAGGAGCTGCCAGGGAAGAAGAATCTGGCAGCTGAAAATGCAGGTCATTGGGCCTGTTTACGAAAGGACTGGCCCCTGCCCTCACCTGCAGATTGTGCAGGTGAACTCCAAGTTCTAGGCCTGAATGTACTGTGCGCTCTGCCCCTGCCACGTCTAGATCTACCCCTAGACTGAGAATCAGAAGAAGGGTAGGTCCACCCCTTAGTAGGCCAATTTCTACTAAACTTTGGAGGTTGCACCTGCAAAAATCTTTAACAGTCTGCATGGACTTAGCCTTGTCTTCCATTTTCTTCAAAACCGACTCCACAGGGGACCAAACAAAACTTCAGACTGTAAAGGGGCATCCAGAATTCTAGTTTTAACATGCTCGGACAAATTCTGATCCTTAAGCCAGGCGTGCCTACGAAGAAATGAACCAGTGGCAGCCACCCTAGAAGAGGCCTGTACAGCATCAAAACCACACTGCAAAGAATGCTTACCCACCTGTTCAGAGACATGTACTAAATCCTGCAATTCTTTACACTCTATGCCCTCTGCCAAAGCATCCACTTTAGATTTTAGCTGAGAAAGGAGGAAATTCTGATATTTCAACATATGAAACTGGCAATTTAAAGCCCTCATTGCTAAAGTAGAAGAGGTATACACCTTCTTACCCCATCTATCCAAAGCTCTAGCTTCCTTATCTAGAGGAACCGGATTCTTTACAACAGAAGCTCTAACACCCTTAGGCCCCTGACTAATAGTTTCTGGGTCCGCCCTAGGACTCTTATACAGATATTTATGAGCCTCAGGCACCCTGTAATACCTGTCCAGTTAACTGGCGCAGGAGGCAAAGAATCTGGATTAAGGGAAGCCTCCGAGAAAACATCTTGAACAACATCCAAAACAGGAGGTATAGCCAAGGGTCTATGCTGTGGTAAAACAAGAATTCCCTAAGCCTCTTCCGTGAATCAGAGAAATCCTGTCCTTCCCACTTAAAATGCTCCCTCATGGAATGCAGAGTTTCTGAAAATGAAAAATCCTCTGGAGGAGAAGCAGAAGGAGTGGAATCCTCTGCATCAGAATCTGAATAAGGGGGAAAATCTTGAATATCTTCAGCAGAAGACTCTGAGTCATCTGAGGCCTGATCCAAACTTTCCAACTCTGGCTCCACCCTGGGCCTCTTATCAGGACGGGGCATAGAACCTCTAATTAAAGTAATCAAATCTTCTGCCATTTTAAGCATGTGCTTTTAGGCACAGACCCTGAAGTACCTGGAGGGACACCAGAGGAAGGCAAAACAGACCTGCCCTTAGAAGAAGCCTTAGAAATAGTAGCAGAAGGCCTAACCACCTTAGGCATAGAAGGGAGAACAGTAACCTGAGAGGCCCCTTCAGCTTGACCTGACTCCTGTGAGGCCACATCCTGCAAAATCAAAGTTTCCCCCTGAGACAACAGAAACTTCAGCCGGATCCACCTGCTCCACTGTAGTTTCTGCAGGACCGGCGTCCGAAACGGACGAATCAACCTGTCTAGGTTTCAAGGATTTGTCTTTGCGCTTCTTCGTGGAAGCGGGCGTCGGAGGATCCGACGGCATATTATAATTACACTGCTTACCAAAGACTAACCTAGCACAATCTAACCTTCTTTTTATAGTGCGCTTATTAAACCTAGCACAAAACCGACACCCGACTACGTCATGGTCCGGTCCCAAACAAGGAATGCAAAGAGAGTGATAATACCTTTGCGGTATCTGTTTCCCACAAGAAATACAATTATTCACTTTTTCTGACATCCGGAATTAACCGAGGCAAGAAAAAACAAAAATATTCCCCAACGGGGTACTTAGCCCAACTTGGTTTCGGTCTGAAACTCAGAATACGAAAATTTCAGAACGCCGAACGGCACTTGCAACGCTGCTTCTGCATCGGACCATGCGGCAAAAAAGACTGAGGATATGACGTCGGTCATGCGCTTTTATACCCTGACGCTCTGATGTCAGATCTGAGCGCCCATGACCGACGTCAGCCTAATACTTTGGTATTCGGGCCGACCGAGGACAGCGGACTACCCATATGTAAGGACTGCAGCAATGTGAAATGAAGAACATCACATTATTATAACTTTCCAAGTTTATAAGATAAATATTTAAAATCTGTCCCTGATTTGCAGCCTTTAAATTGCTCTATTTTTGGCTATGTCCATATTTCTTGTGTTGAGAAGTGGAGGCATTTCCCCTCACACTTTTTCTTTTATTCCCTGGTAAACAACTGAAGATTACAGTCAGTCAAAAATGTAAGACATGAGGGCTCGGTGTTTTCTTTTCCCTCAGACAATATTTGTTGATGCAAAACCTGCTGTAACTAAATGAAGTAACAGCAGAACTTTGGCCTGTCTGAAAGGAAATATGACTAACTACTGCACTTTGCTCATTATTTGAACTTTGCAGATTACTGTGATTTTTGTGAAGAGACTTGGAATACTTTGTTTAATAAAAGCAGTATTCACACAATAAAAGCAGAAATATAATCCAGGTTTGTAATTGATGTGTGGTTGTGGGAGCCATCTGTAAACTGACCGACCCTTTTGTTTCCCTCAGTTTAGAGAGAGTCACTATCTGGTTTTGTAAAACTAACTAGTGTACATTTTCAAGATTAATGTGCTCTGGGAGAATTTTAGTGTGTAGCTACTGTTTACATGGAACAGAACAGATAAAATGACATCCATGACTTGTGCAGCACAACATCTGAAGTGCACACAGAAGTAATTATAACTACTAGGTGAGAGAGGGAGCTGTCAATGTAGCAAACCCCCACACTATTTTTTGCCATACACGGGTTTGGCTGTGAGTGACCGACAGCATGAGAGGACTGCCAATATGTAGCCAGTAGCTGCCTTCCCTGCCATATGTAAAATCAACTTATTTACACGCTTAAAAGCCTTGTGTTCCTGGGGTGGGGTGTTACAAGGGAGCAGCAGGCCCTCATGGACATTATTCTGTCCCGCTATTAAAACTGTGGAGGGCATAACTGACTAGGGGTGTAGTTTGCTACTGGTCATCCTGTATGTGCTTAAATCAAGTTTCATAAAGTAAAATGAGAAAACAAAAAGGCTGTAACTACTATCTGGCTTTGCAGGCCTAGTGTGCATTTGCAGGTTTACTGTGAATTATGACAAGCAACTTGTATTACTTCAGTGTGCGTCTGCTGTTTCCATGAAACAAGCTAAACTACAATACACAGTACCCATCAGTTACAACTAAAAAGGATTGCCATCTGCTGGAAGTAACAACCCCCCCTCCCCTTAGTTGTTTTTCTAAACCATTACTGTCTGCCTTTGCAGGATTTGTGATCTGCAACTTGGAATATTTATAATGTGTAGAACTTCAGAGCTGAATTGGGACATGACTTTTTTTAATCATAATCTGAAGTGCACATGGGAGAAGCTATAACTTCTGAATATAGGTTAAAGCACTCTCTTGAAAGTAACTGAGCTCTTGCTCTTTATGTAGTTTAAACAGCTCGCTATTGCACTGTCACAGACGCAGGTTGTCAAATGCATCTTTGTCAAACTGAAAAGAGCGAAAAGGCAAAATAGCAAGAGGCTTTTCAGCAAATTCTTTCTCTGGGAAAGAATTTGTTTGTCCACTTTCACTACTTTGCCTTTTCGGCACTGTAGTGCGATCTCGGAGTTGGTATATTTAAGTAGGGGGTGTGGGGGGCACAGCTCCCCACATTATGTAATGATTTATATATATTTTTTTCATCTCGGAACAGCGATTGTTCTGAGGTTTTGACGTTGTAAGCTTTCGCTTACATGGGGTCGATTATGTGTCATTCGCTCTTCTGAGCGTGTGCTATAATATAGACCCGTTTAAGCAGTCGCTTTCTGGCTTTCAAGAGTAGTGTACATTTGTGTGAACAAGGTGAGCCACTTAACCGGATAGGAGATATACAAGAGTAACTATATTTGCTAGTGCTCTTTAGCTGCCTGCTGTGGATTTTTCATTAAAAATACTTTCATGTGTGGCAACTTTTGAGTGGACTAAAGTACTTAGTCAAATAAAAATTCTACACAGAAGTGGCTAATGGCCTTTGGGGGGGGGGGGACAATCTTAATGGAAGTAACTGACCTTCTTGTGATTTGCTCAGTTTAAATCTTTTAAAAAAAAATCACAACTGCTGAACATCAAGACCTTCAGAGCATCTAAGGGGCATAGTGACCACTACACTCCAAGCTTGTGTAAGTGGATTTTGACACAGGCTTAACAGTAGTCTTTGTCCCCACCTAGTCTAAAACTAGCCCTTCTCAGAGGTGCACTCAGGAGGTTATTTTGTTTCGGAGGGGCTAGGGACAATGCCCACATTGCTTTAATTTTCTGCCCAAACCTCACAGATGTACACAGTTCATTGCAGAATGTGTTGGGCTGGGGGCAGTATGGCCATTATTTCTTTAATTTTCCTCACAAACTTCAAAAGTGGGTACAGAGTGGTACTACAGCTTGTATAGGAGCAGTGTGCTGTCTAGAAGTAACAAAAGACTGAAGAATTGCAGTTATTTTTTTTTTCACTTTCCTCCGAAATGTGTACACAGGTGGCTACCATTTGCGGGAGTGTAAGGAGGAATGTTGTTTATATGTCTGACAGCAATGGTTTAAACTATGTTATGTTCTTTATTTTCAGTTTTGTCCCAGTATAACAAAAGATATACAGACTGTTTCTACATTTAGGGAGTTGGGGTGAGGAGGCATGATGTGTAGATGCAGGACAGCAGCGATGTGAAATGTTTAGGACTGTCGTCATTTGTGTCTTCACTTTCATCCCAGTGTAACAGCAGAGGGGATACACGTGGTGATTTTTTTTTTTTTTGGGGGGGGGGGGGGTTGAGGCAGGTACTATTCTCAGATTTGATTTATGTTTTCTCATAATCATTTGTCTTTTCAGTATAACTGCTATTTTGTCAGTTTGAGCTCTAAACCTCAATACAACTTATTGCGAAAGAGAAAAAAAAAAAAAGAATTTCCATGCTTAATCTGGATGGTGGGGATATGCCAAAATGTGCTGTGTTTAGAGGGTAGTAGGCACCATGGGTGGGGCACCACAGGACCTCTTCATCTATGGTGCCAGTTCACCAAAGGCTGGCCATAGCTCATGGAATTTTCTCCTACAAGCATTTACATAACCAATGAGCAACATGGAGTACTCCAGTAAAACACAGAGTGCAATTTACATTAAAAACTAGTTCTGCTTTTAATAGAATTCTACAATGTAGCTGCTACAGAGAAAGATGCTAATGAGTGCCTTTTACTCCTACTACTGTATTACAAGTTGACTGTTTTAACCAACATGTCAGTATGATCCTGGCTCTAGTAATCTTCCTTTTTACTAAGAGGTTGTACCTTGTAATAATTGCTCTATTTATATTAATTAGATCACCATTACATCGTTCTCCCTCAAAATGTCACATGTTACTTAACCTCCTGCCGAGTATCCAACTAAAACACCTAAAAATAGGGATCCTTTTGTTTCCCCTTTGGTGTTTTCGTTTTTTTTTTCTTTCACTGGTTGTTTATTTATTTGTTTTATCCTGCTGAGTATCACTTACTGTTAATGACCAAGACAGATCTTTTCTATATAGATTGTCAAGAGTATTAATATTACAATGTCTAAAAAGTATGTATGCAAATAAATGTAGACATGCTGATGGGCATCTAATTCTAATTGTCTGACACTTGATTTTACTAGAAAAAGGTCGATTAGGTTGCCCAAAGGCCAATGTCATGACTGAAAAACGATCATCAAACCAGCCCATCTACCCAATCATCAACTTACAACAGTCTTATTTACACTGGAGGCCAAGCTTTAAAAATGAAAACCACTTTTCTTTTTACTAAAGTACCATAGTCATGCCCCAGCAAAAGATGCTGAAGAAAAGCTGGGTTAAAATGGTGATTCTAGAGAGTTTTAACACAAAGCAAAGGAAAACAAAAGAGAAAATATACTTGAATGGTTAGTGGTGGTATTCAACCATCTAGTCATCCTTTAGTAACAGGATTCAGAATAAAAAATCATTTATTATGGTGAAAAGACAGTCAGTTGCTTGTTCCATAATGCTTTGCTTTACTAAAACATCTACTGTTATGCAACGATATGAATCATCAGCAGGATAGATAGTGAAGGAAAGACGTTGTACTGGAATGGCAAAGTGGGTAGAAGATATGAAACACTGAGAAAGGGTGTAGTTGCTAGATCAGGATGTAGGGACAGAACTAAAAAAAAATGCCAGTATTTCTTCCATTTATTAACAGGACATCTCTTACATATATTCATCAGGGTTTGTTCCTTAGTACATTTAATTTCACACTTTTAGTTTTCCTACCTACATGCACCATACTATTGCAGAATGTGGCATTGGTTAAAGCCTCATAGTTAGTATGTGGTATTCAAAAGGAAATACAGAATAGGAAAAAGAGTCAACTTAAAGAGCACAATATATGAAATATTTCCCAAACAGAGCAAAGAAAACACCGTTACTCCTCACGTTGTCCAATGGCATCTAGCACTTCAACATACAGCCTTCATGGCTAAAGTATACAAGCAAAAAAACACAGTATTACAATCAGCATGTTGTTTAATAACCAAAGCTTTACAAGAAAAGCAGCAGTGAACCATCAACTTAGCCAAGTGGTACTCTCAATGATGCATATGCAATGAATTCTGCATATACACTAGCTTTGAAATGACTGGTTCATGCTGCTTGACTAAAACTGGTGGGGGTGCTCGATTAAAAATTCCCTGATTTTGTTCTTTACTTCTATAATCAGAAGTCTGAAATCAACACTTCCCAGTCCAAAGTTCATCCATCTTCCCTATTTTGCTAGGCATCAATTTCTGCTCCATTCTTATGGTTAACATTTGCAAGGAATAGCAGTCGTTATATCTGCCATTAGAAAAGAAACAGCATCCAGACTTTTGTTGTAAAAAAAAAAAAAAGTTACTCAGATTAGCGTAGTATTATCTTATTGCATAAATTTAGTACTTTATGTTTCATGAAGAGGAGGGGGAGACGGAATAAACACAATTTATAAGACAGCTTGCTTCAGTTAAAACAAAAAGCAGCATTTAGAACAGTCTCCATATTGTCTAGAATAGCATTCTACTTAAAAACGTACAACATAAAAAAGGGGAAAAGTAACAAAACATCAGCAGCTTATATTTACTTTGCAACTCTCCAATGTACTTGTGTATATTTTAACTAAAATAGATCAGCTCTGAACACTTTCAAAAAAGTGCTGCAATAAATTGCTTAACATTCCTTGCCATTGGAGTGGCAAGTTGCATAGGATATAAACTCTTGACTGTCAGCACTTGTGTCCCTCACAGAAATACTCATGGCCCACTGGATATCTATAAATGTTTAGTGTACGGATAAGTGTTTTGATGCTACATGAATCTGTTTTTAAAATGACCAAGCAAAGTCAATCCTGACTTGGAGTTTATGCAGCAAACTTAATTTCACACGACACGGATAAAAATGTTTTGGTTCTGTGCCAGTAAACCACTGATGATACAAACTGAAGAAGCTGCCCAAAACTAACCTACAACACCAGTGTCACCTCCTTCCTTCAGATTACAAACTTCACTGCTAAATATCATCTATTCATTTTCATCCAACAGCTAAGAAAATAAATATATTTACATCATGTCTCCTGTATTCATTACTTTTGACAACTATTCAATGACATGGATATCTTGCCATATTCTACCACAGTGGCATGAGCTTATGCACCATAAGCTAGGAATGACTGGCAATGATGGTATGGCTACACGACTACAGCCCTAGACATTTTGAGACAACCAACAGCACTTTAAACCGTTTATTTCAAATGTTCTACAGAGTTTATAAAAAAACAAAAAGCACCAGCATAAGGAATAGCTATGTTGCTGCTGCTGCTTCCATTACTGTAATCAATGGCATGAATTTTCAATTGTACTTAAAATATTGCCAGTACATTTAACTCCATATAAACTGTAGGATGAGGTAATCCTGAGTGCACTGTGGGTACCCAGTAAGAAAAGCATTCATGACAGATACAAATACCAAATTTCATGAATTTAGGTATGACATAGCTACTATGGAGAGTCCATAAAGACTAAGGACAAAGAATGATGTTGGATTTAACTAAATTGACTAGGAGTTCATTGGTTTATTTCCAGATACACAGAGCAGTGAAACTAGTTTGTAATTTTGCTGTAAATCAGAGGCATGTTTTCCGGGATTCTAGCAAATGAAGGTCATCAGTATATTTATTAAATCATTTAGGAAGAGTGAGAGAGCAAATGCAGTCATGTAATGCTCCATTGCCAAGTATAACAGGTTCAAGTAGCAAGATTCTAAGTATACTCAGAAGGCTACATTTCAAGGAACTTTTGAGCCATTTTGAAATGCTACCAAAGTTAGGTTTACTCAGTTTCTTAAGCAGTAGTGGGTGAATTACATTTTTAAAAGGTGCTAATGATGTTAATAAACCCCAGTAAGGGCACCACTGTTCCTATTATTGAAAATAGCATCATTTGCAGTATACAGGCTACCCATCGTACTGAAGAAATGAACATGCTGTTCATCACAGATAAAACCATACTGATTTCTGTATTTATGTACTAGCTTTTTCTAATATTTTTGCCATCAGGCACAAGCTGGCTATGGGTGTATACTCTTTGCACTTTTTTGGAAATCATAGTAAAACAAGATTATAGTGGCATGTTGGAAAGATGCAAAGAAACCATATGATAAAGACTGATTGAATATATGGTGGAGCAGTTTGGACAGGGATGCTGAAGCTATTCAGAGGAGGACTGGATGAAAACTGGTGAACCTAGATCCTGACTTTGAATTAAGGCTGTTTAAGGCTTTTGTCTCATCCTTCACTGTTATTTGTTTGAAATAAATAGTTATGCTGCCCTAAAGGCCTCAAGTACAACTAACGCAGGAATTGTTTTAAGCTAGTTGCAAGAGAGGACAGTGGAGGGAGGAAATGTACTAATAAGATCTTGCATTGTTCAAAGAGGAAATACTCTGCATTTACTGTGGAAGTTATTAGTTCCAGTGACGGAACAAGCAGTAGAAGGATGCAGAGAGTCTAAAGTCACATTTAAGCCTTTCAAGTTGTTTCCAAAAATTGTTTAGGTGATAAATATAGCCTTTTGGTGTTTTACCCCCCACCCCCACACGTAGGCAAGTCTTATTAAGCACTCTGGCAAGTTTTCTACATTGAAGATATTGACATTGTTGTTTATTCATGGGATTGTGTTCCCCAAACTTCCATGCTTAGTCTCTAGAAGCATGTACATTTTTCATTTGTTGTAGTTAGCCAGGAACAATACTATCCTTGTTACCTCCTTGTTACAGGGCCTAGTCTGAGTCATTGTGGAGATTTACAGTGGTATTCAGCCAATTGTCTAAGTATGTTAAATATGGCTGGCTTGGATTCTGAAAGAGGTCTGGCTGTAATATGTTTTTTTTTTTTTTTTGGGGGAGGGGGGGGGGATTTTTCTTTGCCCTGAATGACCTAACATTATATGGGGCAATGATCACTTAGGTCAATCAGAAAGGGTAAAAAAAAAGAAGTTATGTACTTGCGATAACATTCCATCTGTACTGTCAGTGTTTTCATTTCTCTTCACATATGGATTAAGATCTGAACCATCAGATCTGACTAAGCCGTTACTAAGCTTGTGGCCACCAAAAAGCTCTTGGATACCTCCCCTTACCAACAGTGCACCTCTCCCAGTTAGCTCAGATCTTGTTTTCTAGGATCACTCCCTGAAGGAAGGAAGGAAGGAAGGTAGGAAAATAGAAAGAAATTGCAAGAGACCATTTCTGGAGCATGGAAAAGCTACAAAGAACCATAAATTATACTTCCCGTTCTACCAGAAACCATATTTTGGGTGCTTGGAGGGAGAGGCTGTGAGAAGAAATGAAAAAAAAAAATTGGCAGTACAGATGGAATGTTATGGTAAATGGTAAGTACAAAACTATCTGATAGTCAATTTTTCATTTCGTCCTCACATATGGGACAGAGTTCCCAACTACCTTCATCCTGGTTGGACTACCTTAGAACCATCGAACCAAAGGAGGATCTTCCCCCGGAGACAAAATCCAACTTGTAATGAGTGATAAAGGTATGGTGATTTATCCAACTGCACACATTTCATCCATGAATGAGTTACTCTGAAAAACTGCTGAAATTGCCATGGCCCTGGTTGAATGAGCCTAAACAAGTCTAGGAAGAACTATCCCCTGTCTGTTGTACATGAATGTAATGCAATCAGATACCCATTTTGCTATAGCAACCATGGACACTGGTTGTCCCTTTCTAGGACCAGAAAAAGAAATAAACAATTGATCTGCCTTCCCAAATTCTTTTGACCTATGCAGATAAAAACGTAATTGTCTATAAACATCCAATAAATGCAGTAGGTATTCTCCTTTTTTAGTGAAGTTAGGAAAGAAGACATGCAAGTTAATGGTTTGATTGATATTAGTGTTTTGAAACAACTTTATGTAAAAAGGAAGGATTGATACAAAATGAAACACTGTCTTTATGAAAAATAAAGTATGGAGGCAGGCAGGATAAAGCCTGAATTTCTGATATTCTTCTAGCTGAAGTAATGGCTACTAGGAAAATGTTTTTCCAGGACAAGAATTTTATGTCACATGTTACTGGTGGTTCAAACAGGAGTTGAACTATAGACTGGAGAACCAAGTTAATGTCTCAAGCAGAAGGATCTTTGTGTGGTGGCCTTAGTAATAAGATCCCTTTTAAGAAGGTTTTGCAAAGCCGGTTTGAAATTAGATACAAATTATCATTTCCAACGTGAAAAACAGAGATAGCTGCTAATTGTACTTTGATAGTAGAGGTCGCTGCTCAACTGTCAAAAAAATATGAGCTAAGAATTCTAGAATGGAGTGAACAGGAGCGGTGTAAGGATCTATATTATGCTGTTGAGTCCAGATTACAAACCTCCTTCATTTGCTCCTATACAGCTTTTGAGTGGATTGCTTATGAGAGAATATCAAAATACGATGAACTGGAGAGGAGAGCATAGATTGTCTGGCTATAAATGGAATTGGAGGAACCAAGCTGTCAGCTTGAGGTTGGACAGATTGGGATGAAACACTCTTGTCGGGTGTGACAGAAGATCTGGAGATGGTTCCAGAGCCCAGGGTTTTTCCCATAGATGAGGCCAAAGGAAGGGAAACCAGATTTATCGAGGCCAAAACGGCACAATGATGATTTCTGTTCTCTTCAAACTGTCTGTTTTCTGGACAAAATTTGGGAATCAAGGGAATTGGAAGAAAGGCATACAGGAGACAGGGAGGCCAATCATGTGTAAGAGCATCCTTTGGGGATTCTCATCAGGGGGATTAGGGCAAAGTAGCTTTTGCATTTGTTGTTCAGAGGGGATGCAAAGAGGTCACAGCAGGGTTGGGCCCACCCACAGAAAATTTCTTCCGCTACTTCCTATGTTGTGGGACCACTCATGAGGTATGAGAATGGATCTGCTCAATGTGTCCACAATCACGTTAGACTTTACCAAAAGAGGTTGGATGAGATCGCCCAATGCCACACTCGAGTGCTTCTCAATACAGGGGATATTATCTTGTTCCTCCTTGCTTGTTTATGTACTAGACCATAGATGTGTTGTCCGATTGATCTCCACTGCAGCCAGAGGAAGAGCAACCTGGAAGGTCTGCAATACTAGGACCACTGCCCTCATCTCTAGGACACTTATGTGTAAATTGGCTTCGTCGGGAGACCAGGTGCCTTGAACAGTCTTCCCCAGATAATGACCCCCCCACCCTATCTGGAAAGCATCTATGGTCACTCTGGCCTGAGGTTGGGGGGGGACAAAGGGTCGACCTTAGGTTACCAGATAAAAATGAATCCACCATGATAGAGCTGGCCTGCAGGCATCCTTAATGAATATCTGGTAAGACAACGGTTAATGGGTAATCAATCACTGTGCAGCCAGAACCCACTGTAGTATTCCCATGTGGAATTGCTCCAGTAGTACCAGTACTATAGCGGCTGCCATTGAGCCTAAATCTTGTAAGATGTGATGAGCAGCTATCCTCCTGTTCTGGAGTAACTTTTGTGTTTGGCATCTAATCGTTAGTACTCTGGATTGTGGAAGTCTTGCAACTTTCTGATTTGTGTCCAAAAATGCTCCTATGAACTCTAGTGTTTGAGCAGGTTCCAAGTGTGACTTTTTGTAATTTATTGTTATGCATAGCTCTGTACAAATTTGGGTAAGAGAGTCCTTGCCTGAATAAGTAGCTGCCTGGTTGGGATGGAAATGAGACAGTCATCCAAATAGGGAAACACCCGGAATCCTTGTCATCTCAAATGAGCCACCACTACTGCCATGCACTTGGTGAACATCCTGGGGGCTGTGGTGAGACAAAAGGGCAGTGCTCTAAACTGGAAATGACTAGTTCCCCGCCAGAAGAATAAACTACCTTCTGGATTGCCTGTCCATTCTTATGACATAGTACTCATCCTGAAGGTCTATGGAGCACATCCAGTTGTCCTCTTCCAAGAAAGGAAGTATGGACTGTACCATGACAATTCGGAACTTGTGATGGTGGAGCCCACTTGTTTAATCTGCTGAAAGCCAGAATTGGTCTCCAGTCCCCTGCTTTCTTTGGAACTAAAAAAGAACCTTGAGTAAATCACAAATCCTCTTTGATCTGGGGGAACCTTTTGGGTGACGCTTTTGTCCAGCAGTTTCTGAATTTGAATAAACAGCTTGATCCTTTTGACCAGGTGGAATGTCTGGGAGAGGGTCCTGGGAGAATGGAATTCGGTATCCTCTGGATATAATCCTCTGCACCTATAAATCATTAATTATTTTTAGCCAGACTCTGCAGTGCAGGGATAGTCGACCCTCAATTGCCTCCAGAGGTAGGTAAATGGGCCTCCTTTCAGGATTACTGGAAGTGTTTCCCAAAGAATGTCTCTCTAGACCCCTGGTTTTGCAGGCCTCTCCTGCCATGAGGGCAGCATCTTCCAGAATTGCCCTCCCCCATCTCTAGAGGACCTCTCTCCACATGTATCTTGGTAAGACCCCCGTGATATCTTGAACCACATTTTGCCACCTCCTCTCTGACCTTTTTGTGTATGGTCTCCGAAGGGCAGAAAAACATATGCCCACAGCAGAAAGGGTCTTACCTTCCTTCTCACACCTGGATAGCATATCTTTAACCTTGGGACCGAAAAGGGATGTTCCGCCAGACAGTTGACAAAAGAAAAGAAGACAAAAGGCTCCATAAACTTGCACAGGTGCATCCAGGCATGCCTTCTCATCAATAAGCTGGAACTGTATGTATGACCAATAAGCCTCATGGAAGAGTTAGCTTAGAATGTAGGGTTGCCAGCTAGAAAGCAACCTTCTCTGGAACTCTCTCCACTACAGCTCTTTCAAGGGTATCTGGGAGCTCTTTGATCAGATCCCTTTGTAACTTAGTAAATGGGAAAGGTAATTCACTGATCACAAGACAGAAGCACTGAAAAGACCCCCTTCCCACATCTATCTATCATCCTGGAATCCTTATTCCGAGGGTAAATCATGGAACTCTCTTTTGATAGTTCCTTTTTAGTAGCTGCCACCACTATGGCATCTACTGGAACCCCTTTTGTCCAAAAAACTTCGTCAGCTATGATAATCTTGTTTGGTCTTCGGGGAGATGGCACAGTAGAACCCAGGTTCTCCCACACCCGCTGAGAGATCAAATCTATGTACCTTATCAGTGAACGAACTGAACAAGGAGGTAGACGGTCTGGATTCAAAGGCTTCCAGGTATACCAACTCCTCAGGTGAAGGATTACCAAACCGGCAGCCACCTCTCCGTTTAAAATCTCCAAGATGTCTGCAAAGGAGACATCCTCTGGAAGTGACCATGGGGATCCTTCTCCCTCTAGAGTTCGATGCCTTCTGTGGCTGACTTCTCAGTGGAGTCCAAATGCTTCCTCTTACAGGTCGTCTTCTGGAGGGACCTCCTCAGTGGGATACTCCAGGGAGGTATCGGCAGGGATACCCCAATGTGTATCCTGCAGCCTAAGGTCCCACTGTCCCTGTGGAATGTCTTGTTCTGAAGAGGTGGGCAGGGAGGGTAAATGGAACTGAGGATCCAAAGTGGTAGGTGACTTCCTAGTTGCAGAGGCAGAGATGGTTCTCTCTGGAGCCCTGAAAGTGGAATGCCCTTGAATGGAGAGGGAATCCATCTCTGACAAGCCATGTTTGCTGTAGGAGGTCTCCTTCAGCCCCGACAACAGCTTGTCTGGGGTTGAAGCTAGCATTGAGCTCTCCTGAGTGGAAGCCCTGTGATGCAGAGACTGCTCAGAAGGTCTGGGAGTCTACCACACTGTAGGTCCATCAGGCTTGCTATGGCTCCAGGAGCTCTCCAACTCTGACAAGGTCGAAGAGCTCCAAACAAATATCTAATCCAAAAGGAAAGAACATCTTCGGATCACAGCAAGTAGTCGCCGGGCAAATTGGATCCGAGGGCTCTGAGACTTCACTTGAAGTCACTGGAGGAACCAAAAGGGGAGTGGATGGTTTGGATAAACCCAAGACCATTTGGACTGAAGCCAAATGGGACTTAGTAATGCCCTGCATCCACAAAATATTCTGGACCACGTCTTCATGAACCAGCAAACGAGATTTGAGGTAGCAAGGACAGGTGCATTGTGTGTAAGGGGAGGTATCCAAGAACGTTTTGGTAGCCACGAGCTTAGTAACAACCACGTTGGATCCAATGGTTCAGATCTGAACCCATATGGGAGGCCAAAATATCAGATCATAGATGTTTGAAAGTACTTATGTTTGTCAATAGGAGATCAAGTGTGGTGTACCCCCCCCCCCACCCTCTGTCTTGAGTCTGATCTACAAATGAAGGTCCATTCTCTTCAGGGTAAGGGAAGAAGAGCCTGTGGCATTGATACTGAAATCCCCTGAAAAGTATATATTGGTTTTGATGACTGTAGTGAACATTTCAAGTAGTAACTGTTGGCAGTATTGAGACAGAGAAAGGTGGAGGAATATAACCAGTGTGTACCCAATAATTAAATCAACTAATCTCCACTTGGGGCTTAGGTTCTTAATTTCAATTAGGCTTTGTAATGCAAGTGATTACAGTGCAGGTGTTTTTACTACGAGAACAGTTCCTGTACCATGTCTAGGACTTTTTCTAGTATCTCGAAGTAAAAAACCTTAGGACACACCACGAGAAGTTCCAGTTCTGCTTTTATTCAATTAAACATAAAAAATGATAAAAGATAAGCGCTTTCGCGTGCTGGAAGTGCACGCTTCCTCAGATCTCATTTTATAGCAAGAATTACTTGGTTTTTATATTAAACTATGACCAATACAAGTTCTTCTTCAATTAAGGATAATTAGCAATTAATGCAAAGGCTATTCTTAAGCACAGGTACAAAATTTCCTGCTGAAAACAGTTTGAGTGTGAACCTAAGCTCACTTTCAATTAACAAAGGCTTCCCCATAAAAATATTATTAAAAGGCTGAACATATTATTCATTTCAAAGACCTATAAATCAGTCAGTCAGTAAATATTCATAATAATGTTTCATCAACTTAAACACACGCTAATACTATGAACTTAAAAGATTTTTTTTTTTAAAAACATATAAACAATTCTTTACAACAAGACAACCTCAATTCACTTGCTTAAGTTGTCATACAAAAAATCAAACAGCTCTCTCATCCTATTAGAAATGAGCTGTTCATACTCCGTAATAAGCGTAATCCCTGCTATTACAATCTGCTGACACCCTTCATGACTCCTATTAAGCAGTTCTAAGAAATATATACATACAGCTAATAAGTAATGTTTACGTTGAGTGCAGATTAAAAAATTTTTTCTGTGAATCTTAATCATCTCAGCCTGTCAGTGAGACCGACCAAATTTGTTTCATCTGCCGTGTTCACGACCAAGCTGTACTCTGGCCTGACTCGGCTCTTGTGTATGAAACAAATTTGGTCGGTCTCACTGACAGGCTGAGATGATTAAGATTCACAGAAAAAATTTTTTAATCTGCACTCAACGTAAACATTACTTATTAGCTGTATGTATATATTTCTTAGAACTGCTTAATAGGAGTCATGAAGGGTGTCAGCAGATTGTAATAGCAGGGATTACGCTTATTACGGAGTATGAACAGCTCATTTCTAATAGGATGAGAGAGCGGTTTGATTTTTTGTATGACAACTTAAGCAAGTGAATTGAGGTTGTCTTGTTGTAAAGAATTGTTTATATGTTTTTTAAAAAAAAAAAAATCTTTTAAGTTCATAGTATTAGCGTGTGTTTAAGTTGATGAAACATTATTATGAATATTTACTGACTGACTGATTTATAGGTCTTTGAAATGAATATGTTCAGCCTTTTAATAATATTTTTATGGGGAAGCCTTTGTTAATTGAAAGTGAGCTTAGGTTCACACTCGAACTGTTTTCAGCAGGAAATTTTGTACCTGTGCTTAAGAATAGCATTTGCATTAATTGCTAATTATCCTTAATTGAAGAAGAACTTGTATTGGTCATAGTTTAATATAAAAACCAAGTAATTCTTGCTATAAAATGAGATCTGAGGAAGCGTGCACTTCCAGCACGCGAAAGCGCTCATCTTTTATCATTTTTTATGTTTAATTGAATAAAAGCAGAATTGGAACTTCTCGTGGTGTGTCCTAAGGTTTTTTACTTCGAGATTCTTGGTATTACACATTGCCAGAGGACACTTTGGAGAGCAGAGACATTATTTTTTGCTTTGCTTACTTTTTCTAGTATCATAGCTCAAGGTACAGCAGACTAGATGCAGTGGCAGGGACAGAAATCTTAAGAGCCAAGTTTCTAGGACACCTAATATTTGTATTTTTTTTCCAAGACTGCCCGTTTATTATTTACACTGGCAATGTTTAGACAGGCTGTTCTTATATCCTTCTAAGAGGTAGGGGATTATTATCAGCAGGGTAAGGTGACTGGATAATGGGAGGAGGGCTGCATTATCTGGCAGATTACTCCGATGGATAAGGGGACTTGGATTTAATTGTATGTGCTCTGCCAGGATAATTTAGTGATTAAGTAATATGGCTTACAGAGGCAATTCTTGAGGCTCAAGTTTGGTCAGTGGTCAGTGCTGGATTTGTAGAAGTAGTTGTACTACATATTGCTCTTTTAGTTTCCATGGGTTTTCATTTAACAAGGAAGGTAAGCATATTTTGAAGTGGTGAGGGGGTCTTATTTTGGTGTGTTACACTGTGTAAAAAGTTGAACCACAGTATCAGACAGCAAAAAGAAGGAAAAGTCTGAAGAAAATGTTAAAGTTGATAAGTTTTGTGGCAGGTCATATTTCTGTAGAGTACTGAATGAAGTGTTGTGAAGTGGGGTAGAGCTTTGTAAGGAGATGATAAAGAAAATAACTTCCATGACAGTAACAGAGGTACTGCAACTTTGGATAAGTCTAAAGTGCTGAGATCACGCCTGGCAAACAAAGACTGAAGCAATACTAATTTCATGAATTGAAATTGTGCCCCGACTTGGTATTCGGGGTCCATTCCAGTCATGGGAGTAGAAACCAAGTTCCAGTAAGAATTACATTTACTACAATGTTTGAACCTTAAGTGGTAATCAGAAGTTCTTGTTTCATGTGATTATGAAACCCTTCTTTCAGTTAACAGTTATAAATATACAAATTACTCACAGCCAGGCAACAATACAGACTAAAATAAGCAAAATGACAAGTGTTGCTGTCACTGGTGAAATGTTTAAAGCCTTTTACACTAGGGAGCACTCGTAGTCATTTCCAGTTAGTAAACTGTTGGATGAGTAGGCGTCGCTTTTCCCCAGCCCCCCAAAGCCAGCAGCACAGCTACACACTTAACTGGGTCATCACCAGGGGTGGGGGTAATGAAAAAGCATTCAACTTCCTGTCTCTCAGCTACAACTACAAAAGAAATTAGCTATGTCAGTCAGATGTTTATTTTTTTATTGGATTACTTATTAACTAATAAAAACAGATTTGGAAGCTTGCAGTCATTTACAAATTTGGTGTTAAAGTTAATGTTTTAGTATCTTAGTGACCAAATAAAACAGCTTATCAATTCAAAAGAACAGGATTATTTTTATGTTAGTCTGTTTTTCTTTGGTTCTCACTCTGATGCTTGCTGGACATGGTTTTTGAGCTAACACTGCTGGCACTGGTTAAAGAAGTTTGCTATATTAGGTTGTTGTGTACAAACAAGGGTGTATCCATTTATATACACATCAGAAATATTACATAAGCTATGCAGTTTTGATTATAAAGTACCTAGTTATGTAAAAGAGGTTCATTTTACTTGCACATTTGCCAAGATTGCTAGGGATGTACTGGATATTTGTACTCTTGTATGATGATCATAGTTAGTTTAAACAATGAATTATTTTAAAGTATTTGATTTAGCATTCATGATGTCATTTCCCTATTTGTTTGTTCTTATTGGTATATGAAAGTTTGGAGGATATACATCTCCTTTTTTAAAAGAGACTGTCATTGTAAAACTTTGACGGCGTTATGTAGATGTACTAGGTGTTGGTGGGTGTGTGTTTTTTTAATAAAAGTTTTGAGGTCTGAAATCCATTTGACTTCAGAATTGAGACCACTAAAAAGTGAGCATTTTTATTTGGGATCTCAACACTGATGAAGCAGAGTTTAAATAGTTCTTTAGTTTCATTTTATGTTTAGAGGAGAAGCTTAAAAAAAAAAGCTTCAGAACTATCTCACATTAACATTCTCTCTGACACAAGTGTGCAGGGGAACTATATAAATAAAATAGGTGGATTAGAGTTTTGCATGCATCACATGCCTTTTAAATTGTCTGATGTTCATAAGTAGGTTCATAGCTAGGTACTAGGCTATTGGCCCTGGCCCGTACAAGTCCAGCCAAAAAGGTACCCTGGCTTTTGCCACCCAAGAAAATTATTTTCCTGTGCCACTGTCGAGCAGAGCCACAGAAGTGATCCCCGGGGTGAATTTCCTATTTCCCATCCAATCATCAAGATTTTTCTTGAAGAGTGCTAATGAGGAGCTTTGTTTGATACAGATAGGTAGTTTATTCCAGAGTATGGAAGTCTCTGAGACAGGAATCTATCCCTCCGGCATGTTCTGTTTATTGTGGTGACCAGGTTTAGTTCCCTAGAGCATGTAGCTTGGAGGGATTGGGATTTCTTTAAGTGGAGCATGTCCAACAGCTCTGGGTTTGACATAGCTTTGTATGTTAGGCAGAGATCACCTCTGAGTAGGCGATATGCGACAGAGTAAAGCTGGAGTTTTTTGAGACGCCATGCATAGGCTATCTGTTGGAGGCCTGTAATCCTCTTTGTGAGGCATTTCTGCGGCCTTTCCAGTTGTTGGAGATGTCTTGTGAGGTACATACCAAAAGGGGCATTGTACTCTATAATGGGTCTAATGGAGTGATGAGTAGAGGGGAACAATGACCTCTTTTTGTCTGGATGAGAAACCTTTTGTGACAAGGTGTGCCACGTAGAAGAATTTCCTGACTACTGTGGCGATGTGATTATCAAAAGGAGAGACTACTCTCCACAAGTGTCCCAAGGTCTCTTATCACACTTTCGGTGTTAAGTAGACTACCGCCTATGCGGTAGTTCATGCGTACAGAGTTTTTACCAAAGGGGATGACAATGCACTTTTTGGCAATGAGCTTGAGGCCATGGCTTTGACACCAGGCATCTTTCACAGTGAGGCCCTTTTGTAGGATGTCCACATCATTAGGAGTTTCGATTATGGCTCCTAATTTGCAGTCATCTAAAGCTAAAGATCTTCTGTGTTTGGTATCTACTTCTCTGAAGTACAGGCTAACAGGAGAGGACCCAGGGCTGAACCCTGTGGTACTCCACTTGTCACTGGTCTGAAGTCGGATTTGGAGTCTGTTACTTTCACAGTGTGGGTTCCGTCAGTGAGCCAGTTGGCAACCCACCTTGTGACATAGGGATTTATACCTAGTTTAGTGAGTTTATCTATAATTCCAGAGTGGGGTATGGTGTTGAATGCCTTGGCAAGATCTAGATAGGCTGTGTGAACCACCTTACCCTCATCTATGGCTTTGGTGACTGCTTCAAAGAAGTCTGTCAGGTTTAGGAGACATGATCTGCCTTTTACAAACCCGAACTGGGTTGAATCCAGCGTTTGGAGATTACCAATGTCTTTGTTTATAAGTTCCATGATGATACTTTCCATGGCCTTTCAGACCAGGCTCATCAGGCTAAATGGGGCAGTAGTTACCGGGGTCCGTAGTGGCTCCCCACTTGAGTGGGATAACTGTTGCTGTGCGCCTTTCAGCAGGCACAAAGCCTGAGGTGAGGCTATGATTGAACTTTGTACTTAGGTGGGGTGCCAGTTCGTTCTGTAGTTCATGTAGAACACAGCCTGGGATGTTGTCTCATCCCATGGATGCTGTGTTCTTGGTTTTGGAGAGTGTAGTTTTTACCTGTGCAGCCGTGATTACAGGAACTTTGCATTCTTCCGGCATAGAGATGGGCTCTTTAGGGGATGAGAGGGGGTTAAAGTTAGCACTGAACCTATCTGCCAGGATGTTAGCAATATCAGTTGGGTCTGTATATTTAGTGCCATTGTGCTGTAACTCAGAGCAGATCTGAGTGTTGCCATTGAGATTCTTGACATAGCTATAGAATGCTTTGTGGTTGTCTTTAGAATCAGTGGCAATTTTGGTTTCGTAACTAGCTTTGGAAGATTTTATCAGGGATTGCAGCCTCTTACGGAGGCTGACCAGGGAGCTCCTCCACTCATGGGATTTAATTCTCTTTTTGCAACAGTTTCTTCCTTCTGTTGTACAGTTTGTTTATGGCAGGGGACCAAAAGATTGGCTTCCTTTTTGGAGGATAGCGTCTTGGTTCTGTTTGGGATAGCATAATCCATGCACTCATGTAAGTGCTTATAAAGTGCAATTGTGTAGGATTCAGTAGTCGTAACTGTACTGTCCATCTGCATGGGTGGCATGAAGTTCACCATTTCTGTCTTAAGAAGCATGAAGTTGGCTTTGGAGACATTTTTTACCATGGTTTCGTTAATGAGGGGTGAGGGCAGGATGTGGATATCTAGGGTAATTAGCTTATGGTCAGATCGGACCAATGAGGCGTTTACTTCAGGTGTGAAACACCGGTCACTCATGTTGGTAATGACTAGATCTAGGATATTGTTGCCCCTGGTGGGGGTGTGGATAAGTTGATCCAGGGCATTGGAGTTTATGAATTCCGGAAAGCGTTGAGTGAAGGAGTTAGTACATGAGTAATTTTCCCAGTTAATGGTGGGGTAGTTGAAATCGCCCATTATTAGGGTGTTTGGTTGAACCCTAATATTTCCAGTACATCAAGGAAAGAGGAGTGGGAATCCTGGGGCATGGTGGGGGATCTGTAGCAAGCTACAATTTGGATTGCAGTTTTGTCCAGAGTTAGTTGCCCTTGGATAACCTCAGCTGCATTATGCTGAGCAACTAGCCTGGACGTGTGGACATTCTTAATGAATATGGACACACCTCTGCCTTTGGTGTTCCGGTCCAGGTTACATGGCCAAAAAGTGTGGTACGAGTTATAGCCTGGTAGTGCAGGGGTGCTCTCTGGAGCCATGAACCAGGTCTCAGTCACTGCACAGATATCGATGTTCTCCATTTTAAGGTGTGCCTCGAGTGAGTGCATTTTGAGATTTAGACTTCTAGCATCGAGTAGCATCACCCTCAGTTTTTGATTGCCTGTTCCTGTTACAGTGATGAATTTGTCATTTGAACCTTGCCTAAAAAAGGCACTATAGGGGCAGCAAGAACCTTAGCCAGTATCCGGAATCCCAGGGGTGACAGGTGCAGGCCATCTCTGGCAAAGCATCATGGTCTGTCGACCATGTCATCCCAGACAGACAGATACTGGATACCTTTAGAATGACACCAGAAGCTTAGCCAATTGTTGAAGTCAATCATTTTGTCCTTGTAATGCGGTATCATTCTGGGTGATGACAGAATGCTACTCGGGGCTAGGGTCATACCTGCCTGGGCTACAAGACCGGAGAGCTCTTCCATGTCTCTCTTCATGTAGTCCAGGGAGGTACATCTCAGGTCATTCACACCAACATGGACAATGACAGAGTCATATTTGTGCTTGTTGTGGAGTGACATGAGTGCGTTGGTTATGTGGCAGATCCTGGCACCCGACAGGCAGCCGACAGTAACCTTCTCCTTGTTTAGCCTGGTGAGTGAGACATCAGTGTGCCTGACTATAGAGTCACCTATGACTAGTGTGTAGGGTATGTTGTTTTGTCTTATTGGCTGTGGTTGAGTGGCACACTGAGTTTGCGGGCTATGTGTCATTTGGGTTGTGTTGGGGGGGGGTGGAGGTTGCTTGCATTTAAGCTTTGGAGGTCTCTGTTGCTTAGACAGATTATTATTGAGAGCCTCCGCAAATGTTTTTGTGTTTCTGTGTGCGGAGTTTGGTCGTGTAGATTTAGTGAGACTATGTGATGAGTGTGGTGCAAGTGTTTACCTTCTCCTCTTGACTGTCAAGTTCAGTCTTGGTTGGAGAGAGCTTTACCTCCAGTTTGGCTAGATAAGTGAATTTCTCACAGGTTGTAGTGTTGGGTGGTAGGAGGAGAGGGTTGTCTGTGCCCAGATTCATCAGATAGACAGGAGAGAACACTAGGAGCTGAGCCTTGGACATGCCTGAATAAAAAACTATTTTCCTCTAGATAAGTGAGGAAAGTGAGTACAAGAGCTGGTTTTCTCTAAGCAAGTGAGGAAAGTAAGTACCAAAACTGTTTTCCTCTAGGTAATGAGGAAGGTTGAGTGTTGTGGTAATTAGTAGGTTATTTAGTGCTTACAACAAGTTCTGAACAAGTGCTGATCACAAATAAGCAAATTCAAACTAAGAATCTGTATCTGGACTAAACTAAACTAGTTACAGGAAAGGGGGGAAACAAGTGCAAATGCGGGCTTTTAAATCAGAAAGATGAGAGAGATGAAAAGACTGCCCAAATGGCCAAACGGCCAATAACTACAATTTCTAGACCAGAACCACTCGTTATGTGGTAGATAGGTTACCTAGTGCTTACCACTCCCACTGATAAGCTAGAAGGCTTCCCTCCAGCACAGAAAGCTTGGGGGGCTCAGAAGTTTACATATAGTCCTGGATACAGCAAATCTGAATATGGACTACACACTAGTTATAGGAAAGGTAGTAAACAGGCTTAGATTTTTTTTTTTTTTAAATACAGAAAAGTGGCTAAAACAGCAGTAAAAACAATTCAAATGCAGTGCAAGCTAGCACACTTGAGTATGTACTTATGTTAGACCAAACAGTTTAAAAAATGCAATTAAATTAAAAATGACTAAAAACAAGTGCAGAAGGAGTTTATTAGGTAGAATGAGGTAAAGAGATGGGAGTGTCCCAGATCAAATCTACAGTGGGGGTGGGCAACTGCAAAAGCTTCCAAATTAAAACAACACCTTCAGCAGAGATCTGAAAAACTATACAGTGAAGCAAAAATAACAGTGCACAACTCTGAAGTCAGACAGCAATGATATAAAATTAGTGAAACAACAATTGCCAGTACACAACTCTGAAGTGCCAGAAAAATATACTCAGCTCTGTATATCTCCAGATAGTTTGAAGAGCACTCTGTCAGGACAAAGGAAGGCTCCAGCAATGATATGCTATATGCTGCATATTCAAATAGTAAAGAATGGAGAAAAATTACAAGGGGAAAAAAGGAGAAAGACACAGCAATGCAGAGTTTCCAAAGACAGTATATCACAAGCAGGGAATGGTAAATACGTCAGGAAAGAAAAAAAATCTGGATAACCTCATGGTCAGAACAAGAGGGAAGGACATTTATCAGAGTGACAAAGCAACACGTTACACAAGCAAGAAATGCAAATACAGCGATGGCAGCTAGCTGGAGCCATTGGGAGAAACCAGAGGAGAACAGGAATTAATCAGCACAGAACATATTCAAATAGGGAAGAAAAGAGAAACACTACGAGGGAAAAAAGGAGAGAGACACAGCAATGCAGAGTTTCCAAAGACAGAAGTATTATATCTTGGAGCTTTTCTCCCCGGGCCTCCACTGAAAACGGGTCGCTCTGACCCAGTGGACTTCCCTGGTAATCAAGCGTTAAAGAAGGAAGAACAGAAGGACATGTACTAAGATAGGACCAAATCAACACTGGAGATGGAGAAATAATGCGTGATAAATAATAGCTGAAAGTAAGGGTGCGACAACAGATGCATAAAATAGCAGGGGATACAGAGCAGGGAAGAGAGGCATAGGAAGTAGTAAGTAATGCAGAAAATGGGGGGGGGTGCAAATAGACAAGCGATAATGTGCTCATTCTCTCAAAAAATCCTGAAGGTATAAATAAGTAAGAGAAGATGGAGCTCCAGAAGTGGGGCAGATAGGAGCATGAAGAGCTGGCAGAGGCAACCTAGCAAAATCTGCAGCAGGGGGCTGCTGCTGAGAAGGAAGGAGGTGTTGCAGTCATCAATGACCATCAGAGAATGTTACATGGGCAAGCAAGTGAGAACAGAGTTAATAGCACTAAGAACTGTCAGATGACAGACATTAGACAGGACAAACCAGGAAGTATAAAATTTTTATGGGAATGACAGGCATTGCAAACATTATAGTACCAGTAACAATGACTTGAAAGCAGGCCCCAAGTAAGAGGCACAGAATATACAAAAACATACAGAGATAAATCTCTTCTAAATACAGAATCAGGTTTAAGAACAAAACTGAGTCAGTGAAAAACAGAGGTGATGATAATGGTTCAGCTGTGGGGTATTACTTAGATGAAATTCCTTCAACAGGGAAGCAACAAAAGCAAAATGCATCAACTCTTTCAAAAGTTGTATTACACAAAATACAAATGTAGAGTATGCTATTTTACTGGGCATTTCATGTGCCCATCACCTGTAATTATGAGTTACTAATACACATTAAGAGAGTGTCAACAAATGCATGGAAATTGTGTGTCATATGTATTTTATATAGTATATATATATATATATATATATATATATATATATATATATATATATATATATATATATATATAAATAAAACAAACATGAAGCTGAAAACCGGAACGCCGAAATTGCATAAGAGCGAATTTGAATATCTGGAATCCGCACTTATGCATTTCCGGTATGTCGCGTGTATTGTTCTGGTGCCTGAAATTGCAGGTGAGCTTTTGTACATTCTGTGTGTGGGTAAGGGTAGGGAGGTGTAAGTGTTGGATTTGTTGGGGTTTGTGCATGTGTGATGTGTATTTATGTGCGAGCGAGTGGAGGATGGCGTGGTGTGAGTTTTTTTTTTTTTTTTTTATGTTATGTGCGACCTCAGAGTTGGCATATACAAGTAGGGGGGTGTGGGGGCTTGTCCCCCTGCTTATATGTAGTGTAGGGTTGTGTGGTTCATGTGCTATGGGTGGAATGGTGTGTATGTTATGTGGTGTATGGATGTTCGTGATTGTGTGATTCGGCATTGTGGGTTTCGGTGTTGTGAATGGTTTGACTTTATAGTCTCGGGTTACTGAAAAGAAATATATATATAACAAGAATATATATATATATAACAAGAATATATATATATATATATATATATATATATATATATATATATATATATATATATATATATATATACACACACACACACACACACACACACATATATATATATACATACATACCCACAGACACACACACACACACACACACACACACACACACACACACACACACACACATTCGTATCACTTCACTGACACCCATTTCACTGAGACCAAATCACCTCAAGTTCCATTTCAATGAAAGTTCATTTGACCTAAAACTCATTTCACTGACAAGTAGTACTCTAAGGCAAGTCAATGTCCTCGTGTTTGTGTGTGTATGTGTATATATATATATATATATATATATATATATATTTATATTTATATATATATATATATATATATTATATATAGTTGGGGGGGCACAGCCCCCCCCCCCCCACTTCATTTAGTTTTCTGTTGTCTGGTTTTGTTTTACATTATTTAGTAAAAACCCAACTAGGTGGGGGACCCCCACATCCCCCTAACTATATATACTAACACCACGATCACACTACAGTGGGGAAAAGGACATATACTTTTGACTTGCCTTAAAGTACTACTTGTCAGTGAAATGAGTTTTAGGTGAAATGAACTTTAGGTGATTTGGTCTTTCAGTGTGATATGAATTAATACACATACATATACACACATACATGCATGCATTCTGCCAATGAAGCTTTTCAAACTCAAAAAGGTTATTTTCATGTAAACAACAAATCAACTTAATATACACAGTCATGCAATCATGGGAGTTTCACAACACAGACCAAAGAAGCCACATAATACAGAGTAATACGCAACAGCATGATCCAAAAACCAAAACTATTTTAAGAAAAGCTTCTTTAAAGGTCTATTAATCATTTCACTTCATATCTAGCTGTTTCTGTCAGTCATATCTGTACATTGCTTTCCTTTCCTAGATTTAATTTCCTTTAGCTCTTTCCTGGCTTGGCAATTGCCTTTATGTTTCCTCTAAATTGTACCTGCTGGGACTGTCCTAGCCAAGTGTAACAATGAAGCTGAGAATTGGTACTTAAAAGGGTAAGTCTTTGGACCCTGTTCACCGACAGCTCATTATATTTTATTTACCATATACACATGTATACCCAGTTATAGAATGTTGCTGTTAATAAATGAACAGACTGTCTTCATTATCATCTGTATAGAAGATCGTGCTTTTAAGCTCTTTTCCTGCAGTGTTGAGATTTCCTGCTTTTCTTCCTTCAGATCTGCCCTTACTACACCTCTACCATATTAGACATTCCTCACCCAGTTTATTATGTTATTGTTTACTTAGAGATACACATGTTTGTTTACAAGTGTTTAGGAAGCAAACTAAAACACATTGCTTAACAGCTACACAGTTTTAGTGTCGGTCACCATCATCTGATGTTATGCCATTACTTCCCTGAACTGAATAAATGCTGCCGAAGTATGTTACAGTTGCTCCTTAAGTTTCACAAATGTTTTATTCCCCCTAGTAATTTCATAAACTGTCCCTTATATTGAAGTGAAACAGTCATGCAAAGAAAAATATTCTTCTTGCATCTACTTTTTTGTGCAGCATGACTAAATCAAGACAGTCTAATGTCAAGCGTTTCAAAAAAGCAATGGTGCCATGAATACCTTCCAAAATTCCCTTAATATACATGGTGCCAGTCTGTCTGACTCGACCACTGTATATGCCTTTTGGTCAAGAAGTTTACTTACAACTATCACAGCTGGTAGTTACCTCTTTTATCAGTTTATGTTGCACATCCACAGCCTATAACCATGTCTTCTTTAATGAATGCAGAACACAGGTGTTTCTTCACACTTTTTTGTGAAGACCTTTTATTATATTTTGCATCACCATCCATTTTGGAAATTTCTTGTCCTAGTTAGGGTCAAACAACTTCAGTTAAGCAAGATAGACCAGACTTTCCCTGACAACATACCCCACACCATCTTGTGGGCTCCCAAGGAATTCCCAAGCCAGTTAAGACAGGCATCCTCTCCCAGCATGTTTTCATCCCTTCTGGGACCCCTTCCCAGTGGGCCATGCTAGGCATATTACCAAAACAACACATTA
The DNA here is from genome assembly GCF_019279795.1 of Protopterus annectens. NCBI lineage: Eukaryota > Metazoa > Chordata > Ceratodontiformes > Protopteridae > Protopterus > Protopterus annectens. The sequence continues at coordinate 917,298,525 of NC_056748.1, read as the reverse complement.
ACTCATCTCTCTCCATATGTCCATCCCACATCAACGGACTCTTATCAACCCTAAAGAACAGAAACTGCAATCCAAAATCCTTCACACCTGCTGAGCTAACAACTGTATAAATGGAGATTGTACCCAGCAACCCACTGAAAGAGCTTAGTTTCTTAAACTTGGGTTTGCAGTCTGCTCTTGTTTACCACCAGTCTCATACAATGTCTGCAGCACTGACAAAGCTCTGTAACCATCCATTAATTAAGCTCTTTGTCCCATCTTTCTTCAGTTGTGAAAACCCATCAAAACATTTAAACTCTTCTGCTTATAGCAACTATTTCTCCGTATCCTGTGCAGAGCAATCTTTTTCTCTTCCAAAGAAATATAATCTTTGATTTAGAGGAACCAGTTTTCATACTAGCTGCTTCAGACTTGGCATGAACATCTTCACTGCATTCCAGAAATCAGTCACTTGAAGCAGAACAGGACAAGCTCCTAAAACAGAAATTCAACCCTGACATTCACGAATGCAATACTCTCCTGAAGCTCCACTCGAGTAACTCGCACATGCGGCCTCAACTTGGTCTGTAACATCATTAGGACTTGCTGACGGGACAGATTTGTGTCCCAGAGACTCCCCCATCCATAGAATAGATGCTCTCTCCATGTCAAGCAGAGTACCTCTTTACCCTTTTGTATGTGCATTCTGGATAACTGGATGGGAAATAGAAAATACATCCCTGGGATTCCACCCATGTCCCTGCTGGACAGGGGCATCGGGTGCTGATTTTTCTATGCATGGGCTAAACTCTTGGCTAGGCTTATAACGGACTCAGGGCCAATAGCCTAATAACTTCCTATGATCCTATGTTAGAATGTACAATTCAATTCAGAATTAGCCAAAGAGGAATGTCATGGCCATCAGCTTGAAATTAAGTTAAAAAAAAAACTATTTCTTAAAGAAATATGCAAAGCATTTCAGCCAAAAATCCTAACCTGCAGAACACTGCGTACTACATAAATCACAATGTGTTACTGGTGGCCATAAAACCAACAAGATTAATATTGCAATTAAATGCATAGTCAGCCCTAGCTATACCACATTAGTGATCTGCAATACATTTGTATTACTGCATTATTTGCACAAGCAGCTTGAATTGCAAACAGTGATTTACTTCTTAGAAACAGTTAAATATGTGGACAGCAAATGAAATTAAAATCAACACCAATGCGCAGGAAGTGGATAAAAGCACAACACAGTTCACAAAATGTCTGAACTGCTCCACCCATCATGCAAGTTAACAGTAACAACAATAAGCTGTAATGCATATACAGCCTCTTCTTGCCTGCACACATGGGCACATGACAGTTGCACATCAAATAGCATTTGCAGCTTGTAACACAGTGAAGTCTCGTCTAACCCGTCGTCATCCATGTGAATTCAGCAGTTTATAAACACATTGTAATCTCACCTATTACAAACCAGCTCCCAAGTCCCAAGTGTGCTTTGCCCTGTAGTTACAGGATATACTAGGACTACATTATAGGACCTTGTCAGTCAATATAAACCTCTCCAAAGAGATGGGCAGTATGACACAAAGTCATCCCTTACATTAATCTGTCCTCCCCAAAAGCAGCAAGTGTGTATTAATCTAATATGGTGTGCAAAGTGTGCATACTTTGTGCTGTTTGTATGCATTTCTCCCCAACATGCTCTGTGCAGGTAGGGAGCAACCGCTCTCCCCACCACTGCTGTTGTCTCTGATCCAGTTTGTAAGGCAATATTTTGCATTGTACAAAGAGCTTTGTTGAATTCTGATGGTGCTGAATCCATGAACTGTAAACAGTGATAAATCTGAGGATGCATGACTTTGATCCTACATGAATCAAAATGCTGTCAAGCGTCAACACCTCAGATACATTGTCAGGGTTCTAATACCATCAAGAATACTGTACATTTTTCACTCAGAACATTTTCATAGCTTTGTGTATGGACTTTCATCACTTGCATTAGTTAACCAGATTCTGACTAGTCTAAGCACTACACATAGCACTAATGCTGGAATCAGACTTTTTGTTTGGGGGATAGACAGTTTGGTTTGTGTCTTTCTGCTTTTCCCGGTTAGGGGTCACCACAGTGGAACTCCGGTCCGCTAATGATTGGCAGTAGATTTTTACATGCTGGCTTGCCGGGCCTAATGCACAACCTTCACCAAAGGAATGCCCATTCACGCATGTCGCCACACAGAAGACGCTCTAAGAATTGAACGGGCAACGTCTAACTGTGAGGCGACAACGCTACCGCAGCACCACCACAGTGCTCTGTCAATTTTCCTCTCATTTAAAAAGGGTTTGTGAAAACATTCATACAAATTGCATGTTTACCGATTACTTAACTGTAAACTGCTTTTTCATACTGAGAGTTGTATTTTCTGTTTGTGAGTGCTCTATCAGAGCTTTTCTGTGCATTTTTGAGGTTTCTGTGTTCTACAGCTAGGAACTGTAATAGTGTGCATTACTATAATTGCCTCTTTACAGTTAAAAGCATTCTCTAGAGAGCCTGCTTGCTCCTTGATCTGCTTAAAACTTTCATTTAGTGGCTACAGCTAGGAAATGTAATTTTTCTGACCCACCCTCCTTAGTGTTGTGGTGTTCTTATACTTGGTGGCTTTGCAGTTGCCCACCCATGCTGTATATTTGATCTGTCACACTCCTCCCAGTCTAGTGTCATTAGTTCATTCAATCTAATAGAGAACATTTGAGAAGGCCAACCCACTCAGATTCTTAACATTGAATTAACTTCTGTTCCAGCTTTCTCCATTTCCACTTTTACTGAAAAAAAAATTCTAAGCTTGCTTCCCCCCTTTCCTGTGGCAGGTCTTGTCCAGATACGGATTTTCTGTGTCCAGGACTGTTTGTGAGCTCCCGAGCCCCCCCCCCACTTAACTAGGGGTAAACTATTCCTGACACCATAAAGTCTGCTCTTCAAATTTTCCCTTGCAACTAGCCATCAGTTTCTTTGGGCTCAGCACCTGTTCAGAACTCATTGCAAGCACTAAATAAGTTGCAAATTACTACAGCACTCAACTTTCCTCATTTGTCTAGAGGGAAACAGTTTTTAGCACTTAATAAATATGCACCTATTCAGACATGTCTAAAGGTCAGCTCCTGGTGTTTTCTCCTGTCTACCTGATGAATCTGGGCATCTTGGGACAATGCAGCAATTGCCTCATGTACACAGACAACCCTCTCCTCCTATCACCCAACACTACGACCTGTGAGAGATGCACTTATATAGCCAAACTGGAAGCAAAGCTCTCTTCACCGAAGACTGGACAAGACAGTCAAGAGGAGAAGGTAAACACTTGTACCGCACCACACTCATCACATAGTCCCTCAAAACCTACACCACCAAAACACACACACAGAAGCACAAAACACACACCTACATTCACGGAGGCTCTCAGTAAATATCTGCCCAAACAACCGAGACCTCCAAAGCAGAAATGCAAGCAACCTCCACCCCAACACAAACCAAATGACACATAGCCCACATACTCAAGTGTGCCACTCAACTACAGCCCATAAGGCATAACGGTATCAAACACTCTAGTCATAGATGACTCTATAGTTAGAGCACACTGATGTTCCACTCACCAGGCTAAACAAGAAAAAGTTACTGTCAGCTGCCGTCAGGTGCCAGGATCTGCCACATCACGCATGCACTCAGGTCACTCCACAAGTACAAATATGACTCCCATGCTGGTGTAAATGACCTGAGACGTACTTCCCTGGACTACATGAACAGAGACATGGAGGAGCTCTCTGATCTTGTAGCCCAGGCAGGTGTGACCCTAACCCTGACTAGCATCCTGCCATCACCCAGGATGATGCCATGCTGGTGTGAATGACCTGAGACATACTTCCCTGGACTACATGAACAGAGACATGGAGGAGCTCTCCGATCTTGTAGCCCAGGCAGGTATGACCCTAGCCCTGAGTAACATCCTGCCATCACCCAGAATGATACCACAATACAAGGACAAAATGATTGACTTTAACAATTGGCTAAGCTTCTGGTGTCATTCTAAGGGAATCCAGTATCTGTCTGCCTGGAATCACATGATCGACAGACCACACTGCTTTGCCAGAGATGGCCTGCACCTGTTGCCCTTGGGATTCCGGATACTGGCAAAGGCTCTTGCCACCCCTATACTGCCTTTTATAGGCAAGGTTCAAATGACAAATTCACCACCGTAACAGGTACAAGCAAGCAAAATCGGAGGGTAATGCTACTCAATGCTGGAAGTCTAAACCTCAAAATGCACTCACTCAAGGCACTCCTTAAAATGGAGAACATTGACATCTGTGCAGTGACAGAGACCTGGTTCAAAGCTCCAGAGAGCACCCCTGCATTACCTGGCTATAATTCATACCACACCTTTCGGCCACCAAACCCGGACCAAAACACTAAAGGTGGAGGCGTGTCCATATTCATTAAGGATATCCACACCTCCAAGCTAGTTGTTCAGCATAATGCATCCGAGATTATCCAAGTTCAACTAACTCTGGGCAAAACTGCAATCCAGACTGTAGCGTGCTACAGACCCCCCCCCCCCATGCCCCAGGATTCTCACTCCTCTTTTCTTGATACACTGGAAAATATTAAGGTACAACCCAACACTCTAATAATTGGTGATTTCAACTACCCTACCATTAAATGGGAAAACTACTCGTGTACCAACTCTTTTGCTCAAAGTTTTTTGGAAATAATCAATTCCAACGCCTTGGATCAACTTATCCACACCCCCACCAGGGGCAGCAATATCCTAGACCTGGTCCATCACTAACATGGGTGACCGGTGTTCCACACCAGAGGTCAGCTCCTCATTGGCCAGATCCGACTACAAGCTAATCACCCTAGACATCCACATCCCGCTCCCATCCCCCATTAGAAAAACAACCGTAAAAAAATTCTCAAAAGCCAACTTCACGCTTCTTAAGACAGAAGTGGCAAACTCCACGACACCCATGAAGATGGACAATAGAGGTAGGACTGCTGAATCTTACACAAATGCACTTTATAAGCACTTACACAACTGCATGGATCATGCTATCGCTAACAGAACCAAGATGCTATCCTCCAAAAAAAGGAAGCCAATCTGGTGGTCTTCTGCCATAAACAAACTCTACAACAGAAAAAAAGAAACTGTTGCAAAAAAAAATCCCACGATTGGAGGAACTCCCTGGTCAGCCTCAGTAAGAAGTTGAGATCACTCATAAAATCCTCCAAAGCTAGTTATGAAAACAAAATCGCCACAGATTCTAAAGACAGCCACAAAGCATTCTATAGCTATGTCAAGAATCTCAATGGCAACACTCAGATCTGCTCTGAGTTACAGCACAATGACACTAAATATATAGAACCACCTGATATTGCCAACATCCTGGCAGATGGGTTCAGTGCTAACTTTACCCTCCTCTCACCCCCTAAAGGGCCCATCTTTATACCAGAAGAATGCAAAGTTCCTGCAATCATGGCTGCACAGGTAAAAACCTCACTTTCCAAAGCCAATAACACAGCATCCATGGGACCCAACAACATCCCAGGCTGCCTTCTACATGAACTACAGAATGAACTGGCACTCCACCTAAGTATCATGTTCAGTCATAGCCTCACCTCAGGCTTTGTGCCCACTGAATGGCGCACTGCAACTGTTATCCCACTCCACAAAGGGGGGGCCACAACAGACCACGGGAACTACCGCCACACTAGCCTGATGAGCCTGGTCTGCAAGGCCATGGAACGTATCATCAGGGACCTCATAAACAAAGACATTGGAGATCTCCAAACTCTGTACCCCACACAGTTCGGGTTTGTAAAAGGCAGATCATGTCTCCTAAACCCGATAGACTTCTTTGAAGTAATCACCAAAGCCATAGATGAGGGTAAGGTGGTTCACAAAGCCTAACTAGATCTCGCCAAGGCATTCAACACCATTCCCCACTCTGGAATTATAGATAAACTCACTAAACTAGGTATAAATCCCTATGTCACAAGATGGGTTGCCAACTGGCTTACTGACAGAACCCACACTGTGAAAGTAGCAGACTCCAAATCAGACTTCAGACCAGTGACAAGTGAAGTACCACAGGGTTCAGTCCTGGGTCCTTTACTGTTTGGTATCTACTTCTCTGAAGTACAGGCTAACACAGAAGATCTTTGGCTAACTAAATTCACAGATGACTGCAAACTAGGAGCCATAATCGAAACTCCTAATGATGTGGATATCCTACAAAAAGGCCTCACAGACAGATGCCTGGTGTCAAAGCCATGGTCTCAAGCTCAATGTCAAAAAGTGCATTGTCATCCCCTTTGGTAAAAACTCTGTACCCATGAACTACCACATAGGCAGTAGTCTACTTAACACTGAAAGTGTGATGAGACCTTGGGACACAGGTGGACAGTAGTCTCTCCTTTGATAATAACATCGCCACAGTGGTCAGGAAATCCTTCTACATGGCACACCTCATCACAAAAGGTTTCTCATCCAGAAAAAAAAAAAAAAAAAAAAAAAAAAAAAAAAAAAGAGGTCATTGTTCCCCTCTACTCATCACTCATTAGACCCATTATAGAGTACAATGCCCCTTTTGGTATGTACCTTACAAGACATCTACAACAACTGGAAAGGCCGCAAAAATACCTCACAAAGAGGATTACTGGCCTCAGACAGATGCCTTATGCAGACCGACTCAAAAAACTCCAGCTTTACTCCGTCGCATATTGCCTACTCAGAGGCGATCTCTGCCTAACATAAAAAGCCATGTCAAACCCAGAGCTGGTGGACATGCTCCACTTAAAGAAATCCCAATCCCTCTGAGCTACACGCTCTAGGGACCTAAACCTTGTCACCACAATAAACAGAACATGCTGGAGGATTAGATTCCTGTCCCAGAGACTTCCCTTACTCTGGAACAGACTACCTATCCATGTCAAACAGAGCTCCTCATTAGCACTCCAAGAAAAATCTTGATGATTTGATGGGTAATAGGAAATCCACCCCGGGGATCACTTCTGTGGTTCTGCTTGACAGGGGCACAGGAAAATAATTTTCTTGGGTGGCGAAAGCCAGGGTACCTTTTTGGCTAGGCTTGTATAGGCCCTAGGGCCAATAGCCTAGTACCTACCTATGAACCAGAGCTGGGTAATGTATGGCACATTATGTTGTACAGTAAAACTGTTATCATGGAGATTTTGGTTATCAACGTTAAAAAGTAGAATAACTGGACTTGTCATTTCCCCCATAGGACCTATGGTATAGCCCATTCTGGGGATCTCATGGTTTTAGATTCACTGGAATAGTCTATATTGAGAGAATTGTCTGTACAAGTTGAAGTACAGTATCAGAATTATGTGGTATAGCCTCACACACACTTTATGATAATCAATCAGCTGCCATCTTTCAGGAATCAGAGCATTTTACAAAAATGTATGCAAAGAGAGAGAAAATGCAAAATCCACACACTCAGTAAGTCAGGACAATGAAAAATATGGAGCCCACAACAGAGAGGAAGACCACATGCACAATGGAGCATTGATGCATAGACCATACCAATGAGGCCACATGCTTATATGGTAGTAGTGTCATGGTTAATACCTTCGTGTAGCATGGAAAAGCTCCAGCAAGTCTGGGTTGGCATACTGAAGTGTTAGTTCAAGAATGGGGACAAGAGGGACTTAAAGATTACACTCATTAACCTATAAAGTTTTATACCAAGATGCTGGAAAAGGAAGTTCTATCCAACACTGGAGACTAAATCATGAGGAACATTTTGGACTCCATCCTAGTTATGAGACAGTGAATTATGCATATTCTTGAATATGTATAGAAGGGATTATTAAGAATTAATATGGTATGTATGTGTTTTGTGGCCCTAAAAGGCAGTAGATCATTGTAGATGTATTGTGAAGTTACTATATCAGAATACGATCTTGGGATCATGGCTAAGTGGTATTCATTCCTGTGTGTTTAGAGAGAGCACTGTGCCCACATTCACAGCTTGTGAATCTGAAATTATATATATATATATATATATATATATATATATATATATATATATATATTAATTATACACACACACACACACACACACACACACACACACACACACACACACACACACACACACATATATACATATACACACACACGTAGGTTGGTTGTGGAGATCCCAAGGCTGAGAGTCTTGGTTCACCAACTATTTATAATTTTCATGGATACAGTTTCAGGAGGCAGTCAAGATGCTGACATGACCATGTTCAGGATGTAAAAAAAACTGTACGAATTTGAGAGAAGAGCAGCTGCACCAAAGAGTAGTTTAAGTATCTGGGGGTCTTACAAGCAAAGGGGGCTGAATTTAGACTAAAGGATGCTGCATCAACACTACTGCACATAATGTACCTGCTTCCAGTGTAGTATGAGCCAATTCATAGGCTCAGGCTCTCAGTTTAATGGTCATTCAGTATGGATAAAATGACTGAAATGGTGATATCTTGACTACAACCAACAGAAATGCATCTCCTTCACAGCACTGCTTGTCACAATCTCCAGGAGAGAGTGAGGGACACAGAAATCCAGGAGGACCTTGGGAGTACAGTTGCTGCATTTCCTGTTTGAGAATATTAATTTAAGGTGGTCTGGGTACCCTGTGCCTTCTGTTTAAGGGGTACCAGGCACAGAACAGTGAAAGGAGTCTAAGTACATGCCAGAAAGATTAAATATCAGAACTTCAGGAACATTTGTGAATACTGCAGAATGAGCCAAGGGACTGTTGCTGGAGGTAAAAGACATGATCTGCCCTACTCAGCTGCAATGTTGAACCTCAACAAGACTTATGGTTTAGCCAATAAATCACTAGGTGGACAGAAAATAGTAGGTGATGGAAGAACATGAACCTATGATGGAAGAACAGCCGACTGGTAGATTTCAGATTCTTGCATACCAGACTAGTTAGCAGTAAGGTAGTGTATGAGCCAGCACTGGGGTTAGATGCAGTTGGGTATGGCCATGCTGTAACAAAATGGAGCAGGTGGAAGATCATTCTAAACATTAAAGTTAGGGTGCGAACCATTGGCAATAAGAGTGATAAGTCAGAATGCATTTTGACGACTGGTTGAATGCTAAAAACAAACACAGTAAAAGGCACGTTCAGATAAGAAACCAGGACAGAGAATCTTACGTTTAAAGGGCATCATATTTGACAAAGGGGAGAGTAGAGAAAGAGAGATCTAAGAATATTTTTTTAAATATTCTATATGTACACACACACCTATACATACATACATACACATTATATATACACATTATATTTATATATATATATATATATATATATATACACACACACACACACACACACACACACACACCTAGACATATACACTTTTTTTTTTTTTTTTTTTACACCAGTGATTTAAGCACTAAAAGCAATGTTTGCATGTAGTAACAGGACATGTGGTCCAAGAGAGAGATCATTGTGGAGCAGAGCCCACTTTCTCAATTGGCCCAGAGCATGTCTAGTTAGGCGATTTACTCAAGGTCAATAGGCAAATGGAAGTCTAAGGAATCAAACTCTAAACTACAGGAAATAGCTCAAACAGCTCACAGTCTTAATACTTTGTGCCATTTCCTAGATGAATGACAGACAACAAACAGACAGCAAACATTGCAAGACAGTTAAAAAATATATAAATTATAAACGAACAACACATTTGGTTGGATTTGGCTTAACAGGTAAGGTCTACACCTCTTAAGCACAAGATACAGGGTTTGAGTCGGATTTCGGGATATTGGCTAGGCTTAAAATGACCCTTCAGGGCAGTTAGCCTAGTATTCACCTATGACCCTATGTTAAGATGCATAGCTAGCAAGAGATGCAATAGATATTCCAGGTATTGACTTAACTTTGTTAACTTGGTTAGTGGGCAGGCTCAGGTGGTTGTAATTAATGTTTTGTGGCTTTGGACTGACTATAAAATAATTGGACACCCATGGCATTAATGCCAAGAGTGTAACTTGAGTCCATTCTACTTGGTACTTCACTGGTGACCATCAAATGCCAATGTCTTTATCAGTTACATCATAGCCTTAAGTTTAATGCTGGATGTCTTGCAGATTTGATTTGAATGTACTACTAACAAACATAATAAATTTAAAATTTGTATGCCTATCCAGGCTTCCCATACATGTCCCACAAAGGTGGCATTACCTAGAATGTAAACATGTTGCAAGAGTACAAGTAATGATATTTGGCACACAGTTCAAAAAAGGTGCATAAGCCATTATTTTTGCAATTCTAAACTTTGTAAGAATACGGATATGTAGATGGGAAGAGAAGGCATTTTGAGGGAAGATGCCCATGTGTCCCATGTCCATGAACTAAGTACGAACTGCCCTAAGGTCACAACACTTTGAAGTAGGTTATATTTACTTGGGATACATGCTTTTGCTGTCAGTATTTCAACAAAATGGAGTCAGGAAAAAAAATGCAACAAGTCTGAAATGAGGCAAATCAGTCTGCTCTTCAATGCCACCCAGAGCATTTCCTATGTTACATTTACTATTAACTTTTGGATGATGGAGTAGCTACATTCATTATTAAGTGGAGATGCAAACAGCAGCTTGTTTCAAGGCTGGCAATCTAAGCTCTCTGAGTAGCAGATTAAGGTACTACTCGGGGACCAGAAAATCATATGGAATGCTGCGTCTCCATTTAAGGTACAGTGGGACAGCTTCAGAACGATCTTCAGTATACCAAAGTAACTGGCAAGGTATTGTTTCCTAAAACAATGATTCTAGTCTACCTGGCGAGGTCTCTGTCTTTTCCAAGACTAAACAATTGTGTATAATTTTAAGCAAAAATGAAATCAAGCTTAAAAAAAAAAGATGTTAAGTCACTTAATGTGTGCATTTCATTACAGTCCATTAATGACAGAATTCCACACCTTCACCAAGAATGTGGAGTCGGTTGCCCTGTTTATCACTCCTCCACCATGGACATGCCTCTCAACTATCCAGATTTTTGTCTCATATTTCTGGTCTGTTCTCATATTGTGGTTTTCTGGGTTTTTGTGGCAAACTAGTAAGGATTGAATTCACTAAATGACAGGCATTTGTGTTTCAGACTTCATATGCTTCAGAAAATGTATAGTAACACAAGACCTTTTATAGTAGCAACTTGCTAAGTTTATAAGAGCAATATTTAAAATTCATCCATATTTTTGGGGCTTTGTCCCCCCATTATTTTTGGTTTCATCCCGATTTTTTTTGGCTAGGAGGTTCAGAGGTATGACCGTGAAACAGAGGTTTTTGGATATCCAGTAGAGGCTTGGTGTCTTTTCTATGGTCTGAAAGAGTCAATGTCTGAGAGCCCATGTATCAGAGAATGTCTGTTTAGTACAGCATACTTTTCCTAGAGTCAGATTACTAGAAACATTGGTAAAAAGGTAACGCATTATACAGTGTCAGTCTCATTTTAAGCTTTGCAAAACAGCAGCCTTTAAACAATATGCTCCATAACTTTACAGCTTTAACAGTTTTTAAATGTTTTATGCCATAAGGTGAGAACTAATTAAACTAGAGAGTCATGCAGAATAGCTCACACATCCCAGTTACAGGAAAATGGTATGGCCTGCAGGAATTATTCTACTGTAGCAAGTCTAGTTAGTCTGACAAACACTAACATGATGAATGCAATGAAGGTGCATTTCACAGAAAAATACATACATACTTACAAATATTTCAAGTACAAGAGCATTAATGCCCTTCTAGCTTGCCAATGGTTGGCATATGTAGAGTCTGAATAAAGTCTTAACATTAGCAAGGTTATAGGGAGATACATAAATGGTCATAACTGAGCAGTACAAAGAATGCAGGAATTGCGCTCTGATTTTGGGAAGAAAAGCACTCAAAGTTAAGTTAAGCCCTAGTCTCCGGTTAGAGCAGAACAGTCAGCCCAGAACAGTAATGGGAAACTCTAGCATTTCTCTTTCATCCTTTGGCTTTGAGACAGTGCTAAGGGTGCTACACCTTTCAAAAGGTGCGAAACACTCCCATCTCCTCAGTTTCATTCTTTTCGCTGCTTCCTAGTACGTTGGAGCAGGTAAATTGTCGGGTACTAGAAAAAACTTGCAAGATAGCACTAGGTATCACGTTATAGCTTTCAAAAGGTGTAGAAAACTTCTGCTGCTGGTTAAATGTGTAGGACTGTCATGGGAGTTACCTGGTCCATGTAGTCATAACCAACTAGCTGTATGTAAAGATTCACCTTTTGCCTTGATCTGCTCTTATGAAAAATCTGTTCTCAAACCTGACAACTTGCTTGTGGTCACAGACACAAGCGTAACCCTCCGAGTACTACTGTGCAACTTAATTAGGAGCAAAGGTCAAAGAAAAGCACTGATGGAAATTCCAGCAAGACAAGAGGTTTGGGGGTGCTGGCAAGTAGATCTGTTAAAGCAATCAAAATGAGCTAGTGGTCATTTTCTAGCAAATGACCAGTTGAATTTTCTGTGTTTTCAGAGTGTCTTTGGGATGAGAGCAGACAGAAAAGGAGAAGATGAAGTGGCAGAGCAGTAACTAAACACTGATTCAACAATTTAGGGCAAAACAGGGATAGATTATTTGATGCTAGTGGATTAATGTGGGAAAAAACTGAATTTAGTTATCTTGCTTAGTGGAACAGAGAGCTGCTTTGACATTTCTTGTTTATATTTATCTGATTTATAATTTTTCTCAAACTTGTAAACGTTGATATTTTAATGCTATGTTTCAGCAGGATAGTTAGTTGTAGAGATGTTGTTCTTCTCTAAAAGGGCAGAAGGCATTATTAGAAGGACAACTGAGAAATGATGCTGAATAAATTTTACAACCCTGCTTGAGTTGAGCTGAACTAATTTTATTTTGTGCTGTCTGATAAACCAACAGCTTTGCACAATTTATCAGTCCAGAGACTGCAATAATAAAACAGGAAAACAGACTAGCAGCAAAACAGGGAAGTGGTGAAAGGCTGGGATGAATGTTTGGTCTTTCTTATTGTCACAGTTATGTGTCATTCCTTTCCATCATGTGGCATATGGTGGGATGCATGAGTCATACACGCAGAACTTATTCTTAGGAGAAATGTTCATATTACAACACTGTCTCGTCTATTAACAATTCGTAGAATACAAACTTGGCAGGGTTTTAGTTCAGCTATGTATTCAGTTTTCTTTATTAACCAATCCATGAAGACTTTCCATTATTTTCCTATCAAGGTAGGTTACAGTCCACAAAATTATCAACTGTACTTTGCTGGCCCACTGCATAACATTGCCTGATAGCTATTGGGGGAAAGTCTCAGCAGCTCCTATATTGTTTGCTGATGTGAAGCACCGACCATTGAATATAAACCTGTGAGGCTCTCTGGTGCAGGCCTGGCTGATATGAACTTAAAACAGCTTCCTAATGTGTGCCTAGGGTCACAGCTGCACACTTGATTCATTCAGGGTCATGATCAGATGTAGTGAGACATAACCCATACCAGACAGCAAAACACCCTGTAACTCTTTCAGAGGCTACATAAAACGTCTGATGCTCACTCCCAAGGTAGAAATTAAAATGCTGTATTTTTTTTCCTGTTTTACTGAACAGGAGTCAGAATACATACTCGGAACAAATGAGCAAAACTTTGTCCAAGTTCTAGCTGACTGTGCATGGACTATAGTTGAACTATATGTAAGAATATTATCACATCAAATCATTTCCTGTGCTAGAACATATGCAAAACATATGACTTTCAACATTACCCATCTGTTACAAAGCAACCAACTTTTAAGAGCATTTGCTTCCAGTCAGTGTACTATAATTGCACTTTCACATTCGACACCTGTTTACCTTGCTTGTAATGCATACCAATATTTCAGTTCCAAATCACTTGAAACATATATGTAGATGTATTTTATTAAATGACTTTGATTTTTTTCACACTTAAAATGGTAGTGCAGTGCTTAGTATTACGGACTCACAGTGGTTGGTTGTCCAGTTATTTCCCCAGCTGCATGGCATTTATGCAGTCTGCAAGTCCTTGTCTGTGCTGGTTTTCAATGTCAGATCTAGTTACTCCCCAAATCCCAAAAGGTATGCTGTAGGTGAAAATTGCCCATACGTCTCAAGGTCATCTATCACAGACTAAAATACAGTGGCATGACTGTTTTTAAATGATACAACTCTAAAACTGAGGAAATGAAACTAATACTGGTCGCCCATTTCTTGTTGATGCTTCATCCATCCATCCTCAACCCCTTTTCCCCCCCATTTTGCACATGGAGTCTGGGTGTCACTTCAACGGTGACAATCGTCTTGAGCCAAGGTTTACACTGCTTGTTGATGCTCATCAGCTATAAAGGATCTTTCCTGCCTACATGCAACTGCATTTGCTTGTTGTTTATGGAATTATGAAGTCCTTGTGACTACCGATACTCTTGCAGTGCTTAAATCGAATTGTATTGTGCTGCAGGCTTGGATACAATTGTAAACTCAAAAAACGATTCCAAAAAGAAAAACTAAATACAATAAAAACTTCTTGTGCCAGTCCAGACAGGAAAAGCAGAACCTGTGTTGCGTGCTTTCTGTCTTTATTTGTAGCAAGAACTTTTTCAGAAAAACATTGTACTGATAAGAATGCAGTGTACAAGTCAATATATACCGTTTTAGGTACAATTAAATCAACCTCTAAAAAAATGATTAGTAGTAGTTCTTTTGAACGAAGACACGTGCGAACATTATCAAAGGTAATAAAATTCAAACAAACCCAAAACAAGGCAGAAACAAGTCTCAAAAAACGAAGATTAAAGGTAGGAAAGTTGAAGGCAGGAAGGCTGCTCAGGGGTTACCTGCGACAATGAAGTGCACATTTAATGTTAAGGGTTTCATTAAGCCCAAGGAAAGAATCAGCCCAAAGCAATAGTTGCCACTTCAGTTCACATACTTCCAAGTATCAATATCCCCATAAAAAACAAAGTTGTTCAAGCACCATCAATGTAAACTCTTGGAATTTTGTGCAGTATAAATTATGCTTCTTTAATGCGTTTCGCAAGTCCTTTTTGTGGATAGCTGCACAGCTCTCTTTTATTCTAATGGAAAGTCTTCGAGAGGTTTTGCTATTGCAAGTGTTACAAACCCCAGCATAAACTACTTTTGTGCTATGGCAATCAAAAAATCTGTGGTATACAACTTTAAAATTATAGTGTTGGAAAACAAACTCTGAACCTATGCAAATACAATTCTTAACAACACAAGAGCCATATGTGAAAACGCCTGGTGTCTTACAGCATTAAGTAAAAAAGGTTGAGGAATGTTCAAAAGAAACGTGTAATGACTTTTTTTGTGAGAGAAAATAGGTGCATCTTCCAGAATAGCTGCAATGTCTGCTGCTTCTAATAATTTCCCACTTCCTGGAAATAATGTTCAAAAATCAGTTTTAGGTCCAAACTAATTTTAAGTGGGAAGCTGAAGGTGTGTCCCAAGCTGTTGTTTTGATAGGTTGGGGGGGGGGTTGTTTCCTATTGCTTAGTCGCTAGGATAGATGCCTGCATTTGCTTGTCACCAAGATAATTATGTTCTTGTATCTACTGACAATTCTTACAGTGCTTAAGTGGAATTATATTGACTAGCAACTAGAATAGCTGTTTGTCGTATGACTTCCAGGCTCATCATTGTGTTTTATTAGGCATACTGGAATAGCAATGCTCAACGTTAATTGACTGCACACACTGTGTCTAACTTAGTTAATGTCCTGTGATTTACTGTGGCTATATGTATGATATAAGCAACTGCCCTGTAACACCTCTAACCTTCATACTCTCTCCTGCTGCATATTTCCAGACTCCCCTCATCAAAAACTAGTGTGAAACTCATCCTAAAAACTGAGTTTGTGACTACTATGAGCAAGAAAATGAGCTGAAAACAAATAAGCTTACGTGAAGTCTTATGTCACATAGCATTGCAGGTCCATTATAGCATACTTATTCAAGTAGAAAAAAAGCAGATCTGAGCTCAAAGTCAGGGTCAGCAGCTAAGAGTAATTTCCTTTCCAGTATAAGCCAGGTCCCAGATATATTTCTATAGCATTACACTAAACCCATTTTCCCTTTAATTCTGGGTTTAATAACTGGTAATAGGGGACTTCTGCAAAGCAATGAGCCAAACTGGTGATCTTCTAATGTTACTGCTTTTATAGTTACTTATCATCAAAAGCAACAGACAATTTATTAGAAACTACCTTCTGAGTCAGTAAAATGGATTGCTTTTCTTGGAGAACATCACTACTAGACTAGGCTCACACTACACTCTGCCTTACTCCATTGCTCTGCCTTACTCCCAATTCCCACCCACCTCCACCACAACTACATTTATTGTAACCTCACCACGCCCACCTCACAAACTCAACCAATCATCACCTCAAACCCTCCTTCACATCCAATTAACTATTAACTCAAACACATCCCATCTCTCACCATGCCCCCTTATCATTTACTACCTAAGCTATGCATTCTCCACAAACCACCCACACAATAATTCTCCATTTACTTCACCCATAAAATATAAATGTACCACATCTTATAATGTTATACTTACAGATCTCCAGCCTGTGCTTACTCACAATAGTCCTCCATCTCACCTCATATCATAATCACACACACACCTCTCCCACTTACCTCTTCACTACCCCACCCCACACCTGCCATACTAATATTTACATAGCATTACACCTCTAACACCTCCAAGGCATATCTATTCAGGTCCCATTTAGACGATCAAAGTCTTACAACTTTGAATTTCATATGGCCAACACCATATCATCGAAGTTTTAAGACTTTGAACGTTCTAAATAGAGATTTCCATACAGCACAGAACAAGAAACTTTCCTTTTTCCTCACTGTAGTACAATCTTGGAGTTTGTATATTTAGGTAGGGGGGGTGTGGGGGCCTTGCCCCCTGCGGAAATGTTCAGGAAATTATTTTTTTTAGGTGTTCAAAAAGTCTTAAAACTCATATGTTAACTAATATGCTCACCTACTAGTCTCCCCAAAACCAACCCGCAAATATACATCACCATTATCCAAACTCTCACACTACTTCTTACACAATAAACCATAACTAAAATTAAGTAGTGACATGCACCCAAACCCACACAGCAAGTACCCCTCAGCCCAATTACCATTCACCCGCAAACCAAAGAGCTACAATGCACCAGCTCCAATTTCCTATTTATTAAACATGAATGTGAGGATCATCCTAAATAAAGTACATGAATTTCATGTGGTCCTCTCCAGTTATACCCCCAGCATAGCAGTGATAACAGAAACCTGGCTAAAATCCCATATAAAAGACAATGGGATCCTACCCCTAGGTTACAAAATCCACAGACTTGATATGATAGGGTGATGAAGGTTTTTTTAAATTTCTCATTTATTCATCTAACAAAACCATAATCAGACCTGTCTCATACCAAACGTTTATGTCACCATTGATAGCAGCTTGAGATTTGATAAACACACATCAAAAAGACCCACATCTAGGCTCACTCTACAGAGTCAAGGCATTTCTAACCAACCCCACCAGACTATCAATTTCTAGGACCCACCTTCTTTCTGCACTGCTGTATGCCTCCCCTATATTCACTAACCTAACTTGAGGGATGTTACCACAACTGCCCATACCATCATAAATCAACCACACAAATGTCCAGCACTCCAAAATCTCGTTAAACCCTACTCAAATAAAAGAACACTAAGATCTACTGACAAACTCCTGTTAAGTCACCAAATCTAATAACAGCTTTTGAGATTCTCTTTACTCCAACACTATTTCCAAAACCTAGAACTCCATCCCCCAACACATCCTTAATACTCCCCGAACACATCCTTAATACTTCCAACCCAACTAAGTTTAAACAACTTCAAGGCACACTTTAATAAGTGTCTCTGCTCCTGTACTTCCCCTGGCTGACTGATGTACTCACCCCTTTCATTTCCTGCTCCTGGTCTCATTTATCTACAGTTCAAATCTAATTTCACATTCTCCTCCTCCACTTGAAAAAGACTCCCCCCCCCCCTCCACCCTCCCCCACACTTCAACCATATTTTCACCTTCACCCATACCACTTTCACATCTCGTCCCCTCTAATCCTCTCTCTCTTCTAATCCATCCAATCTTCTCTCTTTTTTATACTATCAGGAACACACACATATATATATTATATAGCAATTCTTCAAACTTGGATACAGATGCTTCCTGTTATATATACAAGTCATCTTGCGGTTATCACCTGTATTTGGGGGTCAATGTCCCACCTTTTGTATTCATACATCATACACTGTAAATCCAATTGTATATACCCATGTCCTCTAAATGTTTTATGCTAGTTATCTTATAGGGATCACTTCTCTCCATGGGTAGATTACCCACCAGTAGTATTGTAATTATTACTGCAAATTAGGTAGGATGAACTTACAGTACTTTGATATCTTGTTTTATGTAATTTTACAAAGTTTAATACATTGTAAATCATTCTTGTATTCTGAGCTTTTCTCCCCAGGCCTCATCTGAAAACTGGATACTAGCCCATTCGGACTTCCCTGGCAAAAAATGTTAAATAAATAAATATTAGTGTATGCACATTGTGCATATGAAACTCTGAGATAGGTTCCAAACTCTTAATGCAGCCTTGAGATGGATAAAGCTAGAACTCACTGAACGAATAAATGCACCGAAAATGTGGTACAAGTAAATTACCCTGATCGTTGATGGTAATACAAACTAAGAAGCTTGAAAGTTGATACAGATCAAATGGCTTACTGTATTACATAATTAAAACACTGTGTTTCAGTTATTTCTTGATACATCAGCCTTCCCACTGTACTATAGATATGGTGATCAGAAAGCACCCATGATAACATATATAAAAACAATTAGCAAACTATATACTGCTGAAAAAGATATGTGGGGTGGGGTGGGGGGCAAAGCATGTGTGTACGTAGAAGACTCGTCATTTTGCCAGGATTTACTTGCTATTGTTGAACAGCAACATTTTCACAATAATGTAGCAACCGGAAAATAATTTTAAGAATTGGATTTTTTCACATTTGTTATTACTCATTATGTGACATGACCAAGTCTTCACACCTCCATTTTCTTTTGCAACCTGTGCTAATTACTTTAGTTTTGAATTTAAGTTGCTTTTCTTTCCTGGGGAAAACTCCAATGGGGATTGCATGCCTATTTTCAATGGATGCCCAGGGAGAAAAGCTCCAGTAACAGGCATATTAGTTGTTGTCTTTTGGGTTTTCCTGGTTAGGGGTCGCTACAGCAGAACTCCGGTCTGCTAATGATTGGCAGTTGATTTTCACGAATGCTGAGGTGCCAGATCGACTTTCAACCTTCAGCGAAGGCACGCCCATTTAAGCATGTCTTTCAAAACGCCCACCCAACCGCGGGGAGGACATGCAGAACCCACATAGAAGGCACTCCCCGCACTCCAGCCGAGAATCGAACAGGAGACCCTCTTGCTGTGAAGCAACAACACTACCGCTGCACCACCATGGCTGTCTATAGTAACAGGCATATTAGTAAGGTAGAAAAGCAGACTTATTTACTTACTGTTACAAAGTAGGCAACCCTGGACAATCAAAGAAATGCAGAGTATTTATACAATGTTACAAAGCTCGAAAAAGTTGCTAAGCTTGGAAACTGTATTGGTGTAACCACAACTGGGAGATAACGCAGTGCTTGGTTAATTACGGCTAGTGCTTAGAGAGAGAGGCTTGGATGTGCTAAGTTGTTTAGTTTAGATGATGGTGACAGCAGAGAGGATTACCGGGCAATGAGATTTAGAGATGGAGAAAAAACAGACTGATGGCAGAGAGTAAGAGGAAGGAAAAAATAGGAGGCGGGGCACATTGTACCAGAGGAGAGGAAAAAAGAAGGTAAAAGACAAGTGGAAATCAACCTGTGGGGTAAAGTACAGCTACATCATTTGCTTTTCATCAGATCTTTCAGTGCAGCTTTGAAGCATTTTTACATTGCTCAAGTGTTTGTCTGATATTACTTGTAAGGCTATTCCATTCTTTAGAGATGCTGACAGAATAGAGTGAGTCACCATGCAAGTTATTGGATTCAGCTAGTTTAAGTTCATTGGAGCACAAGTTTCTACTTGGCATATGCCAATTAAGGAGGCTGGCCAATGAGGGTGTAGTAAGTGGGCAGAGTAGCTTGTGTGCCATAAATAATTGAAATAGAGGTGTTGGGGGGTTCAAGACAGTTGAGGGTGTTTAGGGCTACTTTATGTAATGGATGAAGCTACATGCAATTTTTTTGACCAAACTCAAATCTACCTACAACAAGGTAGCTAGATTTGCTGCCCAGCAAACCTACAAATCCCATCAAAGTATCTCTCTAAAACACCTAAACTGGCTTGAATCACCCCACCAGCTTCTTCTCTCAGCTCCAGATCATCCATTCTATCCTATACCAGCCTTCCTACTGCCCAGCACTACCCCCTCTCATCTCCCATTCTCACTCCAGACCTCTCTGAAGCTCTAACCAAGGCCTACTACAAATCTACAAACCCAAGTCTAAATTTGGACACAACATGTACAGCTATCACCCCACTATTGCCTGGAATAGGCTCCCACTAGAAATCAGGACCCTTACACATCCTAAACATTTAAGACAGCCACCAACGTCACTGGTCCTGCCACTGCACTCTCCCTCCTTAACAGCCCCTACTTCTCATATCTTAAATCTACTTTCTGCCCTTAACTCACTCTTCTCACTAGCTCTCTCTTATCTTCCTTGACTACTCTTTCTACGGTCTTCTAAAATCTACTAAGCAAACTGCCTCAGAGAAACATTAAATTGTAATTGTCTTGCATTCATGCAACTACATTATGATAAAACTGGGTTTTTGTAACCACTTACCCAAAAACTATATTCATCTTAATGACATATTTCTTTTTATACATCTTGAAATAGTTTTGCTATACTCCTGATTGACAATGTACAACATTGTATTGCTACTTAATGCCTTGTAATAATCCTGTAACATTGCTGTTTAATGCCAATTTAAAATGAAAAAAAATTGTATAATATGTTGGAACTTTTCTCCCCGGGCCTCCGCTGAAAAAGGGCTCTTCAGCTCAGTCGGACAATCCCGGTCAACAAATGTAAAATAAATACATTTTACTAATTTTTTTTGTAACATTGCTCCTGTTTATGTTGGTGGAAGAGTGAATGAAAGCAGAAGCAAACACTCTAAATATTCTGGAATTAAAACACTTACTTGAATTGTTAAGGAATAAATTATAATATTTTATTCAGTGAATACTGGTCAGTATCGTAGTGCTGTTATGTGGCATAAGGTTGTGAAGTGATCTCTGTGCTTTTACTTCCCTAATCATGTGTGACCTTCAAATGGACAAGCATATAAATATAAAAATACAAGATTAAGGACTATTACCTCCTTCAAGCTTTATCACAAATCCATTTATTTGGTGACACATTGCTTAGATAGCAAATAGCAGCAAACAATCTTCCTGATAAAAAGCAATGAATAGCAGCACAATGATCTCTTTCAGTGAAAAGTGCTGATAATAACAAATAGCAGCAAACAAACTTTCAGATAAGAAACAAGTAACAGCAAAATCTCTTAGCACCTCAGCTTAAATAGACTTTACAGACCATCAGGAAGATTGTTTGCTGCAATTTGCTACCTAAATCACCTTATCACCAAATAAATGGACTTGTGATAAAGTTTGAAGGAGGTAATAGTCCTTGGTCTTCGTGGTACTTTTTTGCTTTAGTTTCCAGCAGCTCACACAAAAATACAAGATTGTAAAATTCCCAAAAGCAGGCAGAAGACAGCTCGATATGCAGCTAAATCCAAAAACTTGATGAACCAGCAAGTAATCGTACCAAAAAACTTTATTGCAGAGAAAGAGAGTTAGCACTTTCACGGTAATACCATACCGCTTCTTCAGACATACATGAATGGGGACAAATAACTTGTATACAAATGATATCATCTCAGACACCTTAACAGCCAATAAAACAAACATTCATGCACCCACATTCTCAGCTTAAAGGCATATGAAGTAGATAATATTTACTGGCATAAACTGATAAAAAATAATAAAAACATTAACACAAATAAATAAAACATAAAAAATATTCATAAATATATAAACAAACAAATGCCCTACAGCCGTTTATTCTTTAATACAGGCTTAATAGGGACATGTTGTTTTATTGGCTGTTAAGCTGTCTGAGATGTCATTTGTATACAAGTTATTCTGTCCCCATTCATGTTTGTCTGAAGAAGCGGTATGGTATTACCGTGAAAGCGCTAACTCTCTTTCTCTGCAATAAAGTTTTTTGGTACAATTACTTGCTGGTTCATCAAGTTTTTGGATTTAGCTGCATATCGAGCAGTCTTCTGCCTGGTTTGGGGAATTTTATAGTTTCATTTGGTTGCTGCAGTTGGGTTTGTTTTTGTTCAAAAATACAAGATGTTTACCTTTGTTTTTTTTTTTTTTTTTAAACAGATATAAAATTTAGAGGTTTCTGGTTCACAACCAGGGGTGCTGGAAGCTGCAGAAGGTGGGGGGGGCATGGATGGGTAAAGGGCCCCCCCTTTTTTTTAAAGTCTACTGCTGTAACAGAAGCATATATATCTGTGACACAAGATGCATATAGTGCATTCATGAGTTATATTTAGAATGGATGCACAGGAATTTCATAAACAGTTACCAATCAAGCTAGCATTGCATCTGCACAGTATCTCATACAGTAGCCTAAATACTCAAAGGTTAGAGAAAAAAGGCACTAGTGTTGTAACACACTTACTGTGGCCAGGCAGAGCAACCACTACAGAAGAGTGGTGGGAAGCTGTCAAACATTTCATACTTTTCAAAACAAGTCCAAAAAGAAGTGTTTTAAGTGTCCATTGCTCTTTTGTGGTAAACACGGACTGCTGCAATGCTCTAGTCTAGTGTGAGACTACTTTAACATTAGTAAGAGGTACTTCATAAAAGCTTGTTAAGAACCTTTCCAGAGTCAGAATGGTGCTTAACAAGCATGTCTTTCCCCAAATTCAGTGCAAAATCTCAGTGATCCAAGCATAATAAGTCATTATGTATCAAAATTAAGACAAATGTATTCCAGAATATGTAGATCTTGGCAGCATTGAAAACTCAAAAGTTGTAGAAGTCGATTTTGACAGAGGCTTAATGAAGGCTTCTGCTTGGATCAACCTGTTTTACAACTAGCCTTGCTCAGATTGCAAGATGTAGAAACAGCATTAGGTTGTTACCCATTCATAAACTGCAGTATTTGCATACCTAGATGTTCTGCATAATGCACTCGTATTATGCATTACAGTAATTCTGCATAACAGGGCTACACTAACAATAGCTCTTTGGCTTTTCAACTGATCAGTAGAGCAGGTGATGCAAAGATGGGAACTAGGTCTTCACATTACAGTTCATTATTTGGATACACCGGTGGTAGTATACAGAAAGGAAGCAAATGTAAAGAAAATGAAAGAATGCAGTAAAATTAGGAGGTTAGCCAGAGACAGCTGGAAAGCTTAACTACAAACATGAAGTATCCAGTATGTATTTAGCAAAATGAGGTTTGTTTTATCCAATTTGGAAGGCCCGTGTTTGAAATTAAATTAAAACTGGTTAATACTTCTGTACCAAAACCTATAGCATCAACGGATATTTAATTTTACCAGGTACATTTCTCAGGTGTAGGTAAACTACTGCAAGGAAACAGAACATATTACCCTTACTCCACATAATTTTGTAACTTGGATCCAAATATATATCCGTGATGCAATGTTTTTTTTAATACAAGTGTCAGACAGTTCACTGTGTAACAAATTACAGTAAATTATTCAAGAATGTAGTCATAAAACATAAGGGAATAGTTGCACAGAATGTTTCCATTAAAGTTAATGATTGAAATCTCAGATAGCTTTCCTCCTTTAGTGTACAGTCTGGCATAGTAATCTGGTGTACAGTTTGGCATAGTAATTGCAAAGCTTTGAGAGAGAATAAAGCCTCAAACATTACAAACATTATTGGATGAATCTTTGGAAGAGTAGTTTAAATTGGATGATATAACAGCCCTTTTAAACAGTTAACAAATGCTAGTTTTGTTTCTTAATTTAAACAAACAAAATGTGAAAATAAGAAGGTGTGTGTGTGTGTGCGTGCGTATCCAGAATACTGTATAAAATAAGCCATGCAAAATAGGTAATGTAAAGGAGATAAACAGCAGCTAAGGTTGGGTACACTAGGTAAAAGTGTGACATGTAATCCAGTAT
>NC_056748.1:917181617-917264117 GCF_019279795.1 Protopterus annectens | reverse complement strand
AAATGCATTTGTGTCTTGGAAAGACTGACTGTGTGTGCAAAAGACATTCTATTGGAACTGCAATTTCAAGTAACTTCTCCAAAATGAAAATACTGATACAGTCATCTCACTACAGCGTTATAATAGCAATAGCACTTGATTATATCTAAAGTACTCTAATATAAGAAATTTAAGCAAGGTTTTAAAATGCAATTTTTGTATTCCAAAGGCACAAAGAAAGGAGAAAAGCACTTTATAGTCAAAAAATGCCCATTTTTTTTCTTTAAGTAACGTCAACCTATACATTTATAATTATATAATTAGTACTGTAGCAGGGGATGTGGGAGAGACCACATTAATTTTACACCATCATTTGATCTTCTAATTTCACCTCTATGCACACAATTTTTCAGTGGCCTCAATTTGTAAACTGTAGTCCTTGTTCTGACTACACAGATTTTACATAAAATGCGTATCGATATAACATTTTGCAGCTTTCAGGAACACTGTGCAAAAGCCACAATTAACAGCTACAGTATTTGTTTAAACAATTTGTGCAACCACTTTTCTGTGAAAGTGTATTAAAATATCAAGACATGCATTTTTATCATTTGTTTTCCATTGCTTGCACAAATACATTTTTATTCAACTTAGCATCATGAATTGTTTGTGTGTGTTATTACACTGTTTTTCTTTTTAGGAAGCTTCAAAAGATTGTCAGCGATATCAAGAAAAATGATGGTGGATTGTTACGAAAGTTCAAACAGTAAGTTAAGATTAACCTTCACTTTCTGATTAAATAGAGAAAACTTTCTTTGATCTTGGCTATTAATAAAAGATTGCCAGAAAAATGGAACAGTAATATATTCACAAAGCTCAATCAAATTCCATTCAACCTACAGGCACATTGCTAGACTTGCTAGCAACACCAAGACTGAAAACATCCAACACCTAGCCTACTGAAGCAAACCTACAAATAAAAATGAAAGCTACTATTGCATTCTACCAGGAGGTATCCTAGCATCTAGGTGTGGTGTAGTGTGGCCATATTTTTATCAGTATTTCACTCTGTTGTATTGTGTGCAGTGATACAGGTGTAGCTCAAAATATCTAAACTTAAAACATCAAAAAACAAAACATTTTATGCAGGGGATCAAGCACCCTTGCATAACCCTTACCCACCTGCAACACATATGTACCAACTACAAGATCCAAAGCAAAAAAGGGCAAATTCCAAGTTCTGTATTTTTGAGTTTTAGATATTTTGTGCCAGCAGCAATTTTCAGATAGTTTGACATAACTAAGGAATGCCACTCAGTGATGCTTATGTGTGATCATAATTATTTTGTGCATTTGAGTACACATGTTTACAATCACAGCACAGTGCTAAGCATCAAAATGGTGTGATTTTTTTTAATTCAAGTGTTAACTGGCGATTGCTTTGTGAGCCCTTATCCAGTTTAAGGGACTTGCGCATGGTCACACATTTTGCAAGTGAAGGTACTGAGCATAATACTCACAAAAAAGTTCCATTTGACAAAAAATAAAATATAAATGCCATGTCCTGAGTGATATCCAAAATATTTTTGTATGCTACCCCTCCTGCTGTGGGGTCACCTCAGCCTCTAAATCTAGTACCTCACAGGTCACAACCTGAGAGAAAAGGAATAGATTTGTCCGACAATGTAATTGGGTAGGGACACAACCCTGCATCAAGCCATGCATGGAGTCATAGGTGAGCGACAAAAGTTTTTGTTTAAAGCATAAGATATTACACAGAGGTAATGTGGGCAGTTCAACAGTTAGTCACTAGCAGGTTTGTTACTGTGCGTCAGGTATCAGAAATTAAAGGTGACCCAAGGAATCAAACCCAGGACTGCAGGATGAAGCTCATTAGCATTTTCCTTAACTTTCTGAACTACAAATACAAAATATTTATTTATTTATATCAAAATCATAATTTTTGTCAGAAGTTGTTTAACAAAGCAGCATGTTCTACTGATATTGTCACTTCCATAGGATGTAAAATAACTAGAGCTATTTACTCAGTACAAAAAAGGGAAAACTAATTGTACATGAGCAATTAGTTTACTCTCGATACTGGTATTAAAATACACACACACACGTGAAGTGTCATTTGTTTCTTTTAAGGGTGAGGGAGGTCAACTTACTGTGGCTTGTTATTGTATATGAAAAGCTGACAACACTCATAAAAATATTTGCATTCAAATCCCAATACATGTACACCTGTTAAATGTTCACACTCCCATTAACAATATGAATTGTTAGATATTTCTAATTAAAATTGTATTCATATGTATACATTATGTTTATTACTATTCATCTGTAAAAAGAGCTGGGAAATGGTTATCGGTGTGTGTGTGCATTCATATTGGCCTAAAGACACTCAAAGACGTGTGTGCAACTATGCATACACTGAAAAACAAAGCCATAAACAAGGCAGTGGAATGTAGATTGACATTTCTGCACAAGTATGCATAAAGAGTTAGACAGTAGAATAGAGACATCTGCATATCAAATGAGGCAGAGAGACAATAAGATGCATATAAATGTTTATGTAACAAATGAGCTAGAAAGACAGTGAATGTATATGGAGAGTTGTGTATCAATTTCCATATATAAAAAGCAGTATACAGACTGAGATGCATACAGACTTATGTGCACAACTCTGCATATATAAAAGAGAAAGAAAGAGGGAGAGAGGGAAAGACTGATTAATAGCTTCTGATCTCTGTAGCAGATGAAGAGAAATGAAAAGAGCTTGATCCAGAGACTCACGTAGCTATCAAATATGAATGGCATAATGATCTACAGTGTACTGAACGTGATGTAGACAGAGAGAAACATCAGGATTATGTGCCAGGGGCTGGTAGGAAGGACACTCATTGTTTTGATCTGGCATGACACAAATAAATAGCAACATGCCCACCCTACGTATGTACAACATACTAAACAGTGGAGCACCACCCCATGGAAGTGAATAGAACAGCAGACTGTGACACTATGATAAATCAGCACCATGGAATACAAATCATTGCAAGGAGGCACAGAATAAGCAACTTCTGTGCCCTTCAGGTGTTTAGGGCCACTCATGCTGTAATGCATGATCCCAAATCACATTGCACAATAGTCTTTGCCTCCATAAGGTTGATGATGCTTTGAATGCCAGTCTAGTGTTACAGAACCCAATAGGAATGCATAGCATAGCATGTGCCACTACCAGAAACATGTCACCACATGCCGAGTATAGCAGTAAGAAGGGAGTGGCACAGACAGCACAAGTATGATACAATGCATGCGTATACACACACACACACACACACACACACACACACACACACACACACACACACACACACACGCTACACTGACAAGAACAGCAGCAGCAGCGATCCATGTGCTAGAGCTGCTGCTGCACAATGGTTAAGGAGCAACATTTTACAGTCCTTCCCCACGACTTCCACCTCATCACCCAGGTTTTACCTGCCCCTTCTCTGGGCCATAGCCTCATTCACTTTAATGGGATTGCTTAGTGGTGGCAAATGCAGAACTGCCCTACTGTCCTTGGCCTCATCATTGGTTGAAGGGGACACTGTTCTATGGGCTAGAGAAGATTTGGCAATAGTCATGCTTGCAGACACCAGATAGTTGTACAATAACTGTACCATATAAAAACACAGTTTTTTTAAGAAAATGACATTTGAAATGTCATTTAAGATAAAATATATAATCCAACTGTTAAATTGACATAAATCAGTCTTTCATCATTTTTTTGACAAAAAGTGACCAGTCAAAAAGCTTTCCCATGTTCTATGGCAAGCTTAAATGTGATACAAATTTTTCAGCCATTTTCTACTATAAACTGAGTAGCAAAACTGGCACCACGTGCAATGAAATTTGTCGGCTTCAATTTCAAAGGATCATTGCAACTGTAACTCATGTGCATCTCAGCAGAGAAAGCCTTCCAAGGAGTAAATTTCCTTCACATTGACTCGAAATTATTATATTAAGAAGAACATGCAGCTATCTGCATTGGGGTTATGGTGCTTTGTCCTTCACAAAAATGCTACCCCACCCCCATGTTTCTATGAAATAAAGACTGGTTTTGCTCAGCGGAGTTTGTGATTCTTCTAATTTCACTTCATTATTTTTAGTGAAATACTGTTCATAAACTTTCTCAGTCATGTAAACTGTAAAGATTTAGTCAGAAACTTGTTTTTCACCATTCTCAGATGAAACCAAAGACAGACAGTAAAGTTTTGGAATAAATTCTACAAAGTCAAACGGACATTCACAGAAATGACAAACTGGATTCAAAAGGAGAAATATAACTGTATGCATATATTATGAATATAAAAAAGACAATAATAATGCAATGCATTCATATTTCATGAATGCAGTAGAGGAGATAGCAACAAAGAGATGAGTGATAGAAGTTCACATAGTAGTTATAGTCACGTTACAAAACATTTCTTTATAGGGTCCCAAAAATGTTATGTTATAGTCACATGTTGCAAAACATTTCTTTATAGGGTCCCAAAAAGGTTATGTTATAGTCACATGTTACAAAACATTTCTTTATAGGGTCCCAAAAAGGTTATGTTATAGTCACATGTTACAAAACATTTCTTTATAGGGTCCCAAAAATGTTATGTTATAGTAACATGTTACAAAACATTTCTTTATAGGGTCCCAAAAATGTACTGAAATGCACGTTTGAACCAAAAAGGAGGGAGAGAGGAGACAGATATAAAAAGGAACCATCTGGACAGCTGCTGGACTTGCATGGGTTACTGATTACGGTTTATTAAAAGTCATGGCGACACTCATCAAGGAGCAACAGGGGAACGCAATACTTCATCCCAGTTCCACTTGCAGAATGGATTAGGATGTTTCTCTCTCAAGACTGCCAGTAAGGTACCCTAGAGGTGCTTTTGGTAGACCACATTGAAGCAGTTGCCACTTGTGCCAGGACAAAGCACTGTCAAGTTGTGCAACTCTGGGCATTTATTTCCTAGCATCTCTCACCACATCACAGCCAGTTCACTGACCACAAGTTTCTTCATGGCACCACAGTACTGCAGATTTATTTTATTTCTTCTTAAGGCCATCAATGCAGTGCTGTTACTGAAGGCTGAACAGGTTTATCCCATATTCATTTGAATAAACTTGTTAAATTAAACTTTGCTTCAGGTAAAAACAATTAGCTTGTTTGTTCTTAATAAATAGAAGACTGCATGTGTCATTATCTATGAAATATCTCTACATCTAAATGGGGTCCTAAAAATGTAAATGAATGCAAACATCAGAATAGATACCAGATCTGCCCACTGCATGGGAGCAGAAACAATCCAATAACCATTTACACAAGCCGGTCATTCATGATGTAGTCCTGGTAATGACATGGGCCCAAAAACGCTTACCTAACACAATATAGATCTTCATACTGATTTGTAGTACTTCAACTTTACAACTTATATGACTGCCTAGTGCAAAAGTAAGCTTATCTCCTTAAAATTCACTATGAGGAAATTGTGAGCAATAGTAAAAGAATACTACACCATTATTTTTCAATGTACTCTTTCAAAGAGAGCTCCAAGTAAACCGAGGCATGCAGATAACAGAGCTATCTCTAATACAAGTTAAACGAAAGAAAGTCCTTTCAGCACAACTTTTTAAGTGAGTTTTTACTAGTTGAGTTACTACTTTTTCAAATACTTAAAGTGTAACATTTACTATACTGTCCTTCAGCTTTTCCCAGTTACGGGTCACCACAGCAGATCACTGGTCCGCTAAGGATACGGTGTCGAGTTGCCAGCCCGGCACCCAACCTTCAAAGAAGGAATGCCCATACACACATGCACCTACCTGCATGTCTTTAATGTTCACTCAACTGCGGGGAGGATATTCAGACTCCACACACAAAGCACTCCAGCCGAGAATTTTACTACTGAAATGTAAAAATACACAAGTGAGAACAAAGTAAAAAGAAAATGACTTGTTTTCATTTTATCAGCAGTGAATATTAATCTCATTGTGTTACACAATGTACTAAAGATATTTAAGAAATAAGATAATAGTTTTGTACAACATTTAGAAAAGGCTAATGTGCAGTTTTCCCCCCAAACATGAACACAGTTAATATTTTTCATGCATTTACACTGGGGAAGCTACCCAAATGAACAGTGCCCAGAAGAAAGAGGGACAAGTGATATCTCATGCAAGTAACTTGACAGGCATCAAGAAAGCAAATGTCAGGAAAAGAAAAACTTGAGCAACATGTACAATGTTTGCAACATCACCAGAAACTGGTGCACTTTTAAGCAATCACTTGCCTTCTTTTTAACAATTAACTAGAATCTAAACATACATTCATGTACCTCAAGTCTGTTTACATAATAACTCTAGCATAACCAGAACATGGGCCATCCTTTACACTGAAAATGGTGAAATGCAAATGTATTTTTATGAATGTACAGCTTCTGCCATCACTACAGTCACATTTTTAATACAGCATCCACTGAAATGTTCATAAGTTGTGCACTCTAAATAGGAGATCTAATCAGCTGTTTAGTGAGACACTAGCTACAAATTAATCTCACAAAGTATATAGCTTTCTATATGGCTCACCTCATAAGTAAGGGTATTTCATCCAGGGAAAAGGAGGTCATAACATCCCTGTATTCTTCCCTTATAGGGCCCATTATTGAGTAAAATGCCCTGTTCGGAATGTACCTCACAAAGCACATGCAGCAGCTGGAGAAACCACAGAGGTTCCTCACCAGGAGAATCCAGGGCCTCAAAAATCTACCATACACAGATAGGGCTATCTCTGTACTCAGTTTCATACAGATTTCTCAGAGTTGACCTCTGTCTGGCATATAAGGTGATCTCGGACTCAGCCTTGATGGGACCACCATATCCACAAGTCAAGCTCCATTCAAGCAACCTGCACGCACGGCCTCAATCTTCTCTGTGACATCAATAGGACTTGTTGGTGGGATAGATTTATGTCCCAGACATTCACCATCTGTGGAATAGACTCCCTCTCCATGTCAAGCAGTGTACCGCTTTACCCATTTTTAAGCACAACCTGGATAACTGGATGGGAAATAGAAAATACATCCCTGGGATTCCACCAGTGTCCCTGTTGGACAGGGGCATCGGGTGCTGATTTGTCTAAACATGGGCTAAACTCTTGGCTAGGCTTATAAGGGCCTCAGGGCCAATAGCCTAGTAACTTCCTATGATCCTAGAAGATGGAAGCAGTTAATAAATTTTATATTTTTGTAGCTCCGAAGACTTCACCTTCCATTTGTGTGATTTTCCTGGTTTGTGTTGCCGTTTTGAAGCTTCCTATAATCCCACATTGCTAACCCATGCTGGGTGCAGCCATAAAAAGAGAAATTTAGCAATAAACATTGCAATGTGTGACAGATCCAACCTTGTATTTATGAATCAGGAGTGATGACATGTGAGGACCTCCTTTCAGAATCTGGCTATAGAACAAAGGTTACTGCCCAATGCCTATAGAAATGTAACCAATCACTTAATTTTGGGCATGCCTTCGTTGAAGGGTGGGCGTCAGACTGGCACCTCATCACCATAAAAATCAACTGCCAATCATTAGCGGATCGGAGTTCTGCTGTGGCGACCCCTAACCAGGAAAAGCCGAAAGAACAACAACGAGAGAGAGAGAGAGAGAGTAACCAATATTCTGTTATCAAGCATGCCTGTGTCAGTAAACTGACAGGTAGCAACAGTGCACTATAAGATCCCCACCAAGTCTGAGAATTTAGTTTATCATACAACAGCATGCCTAAGTCATAAGTTCTTAAAACAAACTTGATACTTTTGAAAGACAGCAAATGGACTGCTGTAACAAAACACAGGCACTTTCTGTTTCTGCCTGCCTTGCAGGGTAATGATCAGGGCATGCAAAACAATATACAATATGTTAAGTTAATAATTAAAAAACACAGCATGTAACAAAATGGTTATGGT
Source organism: Protopterus annectens (assembly GCF_019279795.1). Classification (NCBI taxonomy): domain Eukaryota; kingdom Metazoa; phylum Chordata; order Ceratodontiformes; family Protopteridae; genus Protopterus; species Protopterus annectens. The sequence continues at coordinate 917,256,113 of NC_056748.1, read as the reverse complement.
AAACATGTTTAACTGAACAGCTAGTTACAGAACAGAACTACATTTGGCTATTTTATTCTTTCATTTATGTCTTTTAAAACTAAGAAATTAGTGCCATAAAGTTAACCAACATGTTGCCACTCTTAAAATGAAATCAAATATCATGGCTTCTAAAGCATATGGCTTACAATACTTGTACAGATTATTACCAGTAAAGTTTAATCTATACTTACAATTAGACTGAGCTACTTCTGAGTGCCTGATTTCTTCTTCTAAATGCAGCCTTTTTATTTTATAAAAGACATAACCATTTTTGCAGGTACTTTTCCAGAAATTAGGTTTCTTTTTTTGGCTTTAGTTTGCATTATTCCAGCTTTACAAAAACCATCATTAATTGTAAGCATAACTTTGTAGCATCCTAGTTAACATTTTAACTTCCTCAGTATCTAGATCTACCTGTCTAGTTATTTGGGTTCAGTTTGCTTTTCAGCCCTATATCTTAATCAGCTGCACCTGAGACACAACCCCACCCCTCTGCTTGTTCTTAAACATCCAGTGCATTTCTTGATACTCAGCAAGAGTATTAACCATGTACCTCCCAAATGGAGAGGTTACTTTTCATAATGCAAGCTCAGAATCAGATCAACTGCATGAGACATTTATACTGGATGGTTTATGAGTGACCGCAAAAGAGGAAATCTTATATGAGTCTAGTAATATGAGAAGGTGCCTAAATCAAAGGTTGAGCATTTTAATCACTGAATATCTATGCCAACAGGAAAGTGACATATAAAGCAGAGTAATCAAGGTAGTTTATACCTTTGTCTTCAGGTCTGATGGCACCTTTATATGGAGCACCCTACTACATAACATCTGTTTGACATCTGTAGATGAAGTAGATTCCATGTGGCTCTTACCATGTGAGTAGATGTTGGTGCCCAATTACATTGCCAAGAAATGGACAAACACTAATCAGATGTGTTCCCAGTCACTGATCCCCTTCATAAAACATGCATTTATTGATGCAATACAATTATTTTATTGGTGAAAGAAAGACAGATGTCTTTTATTCTAGCATGTGTGTGTGTGTGTGTGTGTGTGTGTGTGTGTGTGTGTGTGTGTTGTCATTAGTATACCATCACATAGGTTTCTGCAAGCAAAATCCAAAAAGGCTACCCATGTAATGTTCGGCAAGAAAATGTCTGTAAGGAGACAATTAACATTCCTCTCTCCCCTGTGGACTTAAATGTAAGTATATGTAACTCACTAAATAGCAAACAAATTAAACTCCGAAAGTAGATGGTGTACTCATGGACTGGCTGAGGCTCTCTGTAATTATTCTGAGTCACCTTTTTAAGGTGGAGTGTTCCACTTTCCATGCATATTTGAGTTCTTAATTTCCACGTATAATCCTGATGTTAAAGCTGCAAGTTATTTACTTGCATTGTAGGTTTTATTGATATTTCATCACGTATGACAGTTTTAAATGTAAGATACTTCATCTGCAAGAAATAGCTAATAACTAATTTACATAGTGAGGCATTAATGAGATCAGTCTTTCATGATGCCATGTTAAGAGTTTTTCAGCTCCAAGAATTTTTTTTGTTGTTGCAGGGGTGGGGGACATCCTTATCCACAAAATAAATTGGAAAATATTACATACTTTCTGTGTCAAAAACTATATGAGTTAGTCTTAAACATAATTTGGAATCTATATTTAAAATCAATAAAAATATGATTTGGAAAATGTACAGTATGGTATTGTATATTGTTAGAAGGTCGTATCCAGCTCTAAAGATTTCATCTGTATTTAAGTGGCATAATAGCCAAGCAACTATTCTGCAGATTTCAGGCTTTCTTGGGCTTCTTTTGAAATGCCTGTTGTGCACATAGTTGTAAGAACAATAATTTGCTGCCTTCCTAGGTAATGCAACTTGTGTGATACCAAAAGAAAAGCATGGGAATGTAGTGACTTAGGAAGAAGATATTTCATCAAAAGATAATGCTGATCAAAATCATTTACTGAATTAAGGGCAAAACAATGACAAAGAGGACCTTCCACACCTTTAGACTGCAAAATGAATGAGTGAAAATCAAAGGAGGTGGTGTTTCAATCTATATTAGAGATAAACTCACCTCCCATCTAGTTAGACTGGACAACTCCGTGGAGTTACTCCAGGTCCAGGTTACAGTGGGCAAGACCCCCATTCAAGTCATAGCCAGTTATAGATTACCTTCTCCATGGGTCACTATGCCTATGAAGCCTACTTGACCAAACTGGAGAAAATCCACATTTTACCGAACACACTGGTTATGGGGGATTTCAATTATCCTGCCATCAACTAAGAAACCTACGCTAGCCTTAACTCACTAGCGTTAAAGTTCCTTGACTTTGTTAATTCAAATGCCCTGGAACAAATTGTCCATACCCTGACAAGGGGAACAAATATTTTAGATCTGGTCCTCATCAACATGTCAAACAGGTGCAGTGCCACAACTGTTGCACCCTCATTAGTTAAAACTGACCACAAATCAGTCACCTTTGAGCTGCACTAACACCAGAACTCACAGAGGGTGAAATCAGACTAAATAACTTCACCAAGGGAAACTATACCCTCCTAGGTGAACGTATAAATGCATTCCAAGCCCCACCCCAAGCTAGAAGTGGTAACTACGCTGAAGATTACACTAAAGCCCTGTACCATCACTTGCTTAAATGTATAATCTCAGCTGTACCAGAAAGGATCAAAGCCAGAGCCTCAAGTGAAAATAAGCTGCCATGGTGGACATCCAGCATCAGCAAACTTTACAATAATCTCAAAAAGTTGCTGTCCAAGAAAATAAAGGCAAGGCCCCAACAATGGAAAAGCACCCTCCACAGGCTCAACAGGCAAATAAGACAACTTGTCAAATCCTCCAAGGGCTCCTTTTGAGAGGAACTTAGCAAGTACAGCCTAGGATAACCATAAGGCATTTTACAGCTACATAATTAACATTAAGGGAAGGACCCAAGCATGTGCCGAACTAATGACCAATGGTATCTCACACACTGACCCCACAGAGATAGCAAACTTGCTAATGGATAGATATGGCAAAAATGTCACTCCCTTATCCCCTCCTAACTTACAACAATCATTCTCCCAAACTTCTCTCCACCCTACATATCTGAAGTGCAGGTCCTCAAAACCTTGTCCAAGGCAAAAATCCCAGGATGCCTTCTAAACTGGCTAAAACATGAACTAACATCACCACTAAGTACCCTTTTCAGTCATAGCCTACCCACAGGCTTTGTTCCTGTAGAATAGAGAACAGCAACAGTTATTCCCCTTCACAGAGGTGGTCTAGCAACAGACCTGGGGAACTACAGACCCATAAGCCTGACCAGCCTCATCTGTAAGGCCATGGAAAGTGTCATTATGGACCTCATAAATAAAGCCATAAGTGACCTCCAAATCCTGTATCCCACCCAATTTGGCTTTGTAAAAGGCAGATCCTGCCTGTTAAATCTGGTGGATTGGACTTCTTTAAAAATGTGACCAAGGCCACTGATGAGGGCAAATCCGTGCACACAGCATACCTCGACCTGGTAAAGGTTTTTGACACAATCCCACATTCAGGCATCATGATAAACTTAGCAAACTGAACATAAAACCCTTTGTTGTAAAATGGGTTGCCAACTGGCTCCCAAACCAGACACACACTATCAAAGTAGATGAGTCCACATCAACCAGCAATGGGAATTGATGGTAAAGGATATACATTTTATAAAGCCTTAACTGAGGCTAACAAAGAATATTTTTTGACAGTGTTAAATTGTGGGTTAAAGGAAAATAGTCCATTGGCCTGAGGCTTTTGAAATAGTATTACGGTTTCTACAGAAAAAGAAAGCAGAATTTTTATGAAGTTTATGAAGCTATCACAAAAATGGTTGAGTAAGATTTTGGTTAGTGTTGTAGAACAACATATCTATAGAATTACTGGGAAAACAAGTATAAGATTTATTATTATTGATTAGAGAAGTTGTTGATTGTACATGGAACATGCATCTCTTGGCAAAATGTTATCTTGTGATGTTGGGAAAGCATATGACAATAATGCTCATGAACAAGCATGGGAAATTCTAAAAGCATATCTGATTGGTGAGACTTTCCTGAAATTATTGTCCTCTATCTATTTATTCAGTTAGAGTGGTGATAACTGGTTGGGTAGGACAACTTTATTCATGTAACATGGTGTTAACTGGGGACCTAATTGGACACTTTTTGTTTATTTATTTATTATTTTGTTGAGTGTGTTCATCCACTAGGCTAGTGGCCTCTTTGCAGGGGAGACCTAAGGTGGCATTTATTTTACTAGGGGAAATTTGGCCAAAGTATTGAGGAACTCCCACTACTCTTTTCAATAGGTGCAGTAGGATCTTGTACATCCACCTGAGCTACCTCCTCCTCAGGTAGATGGGACTTTGGTTTAACATCTCATCTGAAGGATGACACACTCAGGAGTGCAGCACCCCCTAATGTTGCACTGCACTGTCAGCAATCCAATCACCTTAAGTGGAAATAGAACCCACAGCCTTTTGTTCTTGCAGCACCAAAGACAACTGTGCCACCACCACTGCCACGTATCAAGTGACAGATAATATTTGAAACTGACAGATCTCATTCTATGCCAAACAGAACAACTAAAGTGAAATAAAAATATGTGTATAAATACGCAGAGATGCTTATAAATATTAAGCACTATTTATGCCTTCTTGAGCAACAATTACATTTTAACACTACCTGTAAAATGCAAACCAGACTGCTGCTGTTTACACAGACCTACACTGTGCTGGGCTGTATGCATGTCAACATACTGTGCACTTTCTTGCAGGCACTGTTTATCAGGAACACCTGAGTGTATTGTTTAAGCTGTTCTTTTAGTGATTATAAGAGCTGTATTTGATCAACAAAAAGTGATAATAAGTAATGAAGATTTGTGTAATATAAAGTGTTCTTTGTGTTTCTTGATTGTAGAAAAAACTAATATGCTTGCAGTCCTTCCCCGTCTAATGTATAACACGAATAAACATAATTATTGTTATGCATGGTCTGACATTTCTTTTACAAATTAGATGGGGGGGATGTATTGAGATATTACATTTTCTAAGTGCTGTTATTTTCCTGAGATTTTTATTGGTAACCTAAACTTTTTTTTATTCCATTTATAACAATTTACCATTTTTATCCTAAATACATCTATGTATTTTTAAATGAAATTTGATTTCTACTGATTCAGCAGGACAGCTGGATCATTGTTAATGATAATAGCCTCTAACAATAATGTAGTGTCACAATGTCACCACCTCAGAATGTCCTACTTTCCATTTATTTATTTATTTATTAACATTTGTTTACCAGAAGGTCTGACTGGGCCCACTGTACTCAACTTCAGAGGAGGCCCAGGGAGAAAAGCCCTAAAATACATCTTAAAATACATAATCAAAATGCATATCGGGAAACACAAAGAAAACTTGAGGCATCACATAAAATAATCTGGATGTAGGGTGAGTCACACGTTTGGTAACTGATTATTTGAGTGAAGAATTACAATGGAATATTGGCATTTTGGAGTGAGCAATTGATAAGATAAGGTTAGCTGAGAAGGGCTAGAGAGTAAAATCAGCATATTAGAAATAGAAGTTAGGGCAGAGATTATTTTTAGCAAAAAGGAGATGAGAGAGAAAAATATAAGTTAATATAAAAAAGGGACTGTGGCCATGTAAGCAAAAGAGGTGAGTAGTAAATAGAGTAGAGAAGAGTTACAGAGTTAAGGGGTAGGAGTTCATCATGGACTCCTACAGAAACACAAGCAAGACTTGGATAGGAATTTCTTTAGTCAGCATTTAGACCCAAGACTATTTGTAATAGACCTAGTGTTAAGTGGTAAAGCAATCCAGATTCTGACTGTGGAATAAGACTATAGGCACTGACCAAAGAAAATACACTTGTCCCTCTATGAAGTTATAGACAAACTCACAGGTTTGTGTCACAAGTAAGCATGGCAGATTGTCATTTTTTATAGGAATTCATGAGACAAATCACTCCATCAACTAAGAGCAGCTATCTACCACCACCCACAGAATCAACAGAGCTATTATTCTGTGAATCCTTTCAATGTCCATTCTGAGTGAGGATTCCCATTAGTTTGCAAACAGTTCATTCTGAGCCATGCATTAGGATATACATTTATTATTTTTATTTTTATTCTTTTACCTAGATAGGTCCACTGAACAGAGACACCTGAGATAGAAAAATCTAGAAGTACTGTTATACTTAAGAGCAGTACAGTACAGGGTACATTACATCAGTACTGTGTACAATTAAATAGGTTCATTAGCAGTATTGCAGTAAAGTATTGCAAAAACAATAGCCGAATTATGAAAATCGTTTTAGAAGATTTCATATCACATCGCTAGGCTGCATTAGGAAATATTTTAAACACAGTATAATGAAATCAACATCTCAAACAGTTACTGTGGAAGTGAATGTTTAAACAAAACACTTAAATGTATCTTAAGCAGTCATATGCCAACAGCACATATTTACATCTCAAACAGTTACTGTGGAAGTGAATGTTTAAACAAAACACTTAAATGTATCTTAAGCAGTCATATGCCAACAGCACATATTTAATTTTCAGCTTATACCTTTATGAAAAGTGTATTTTTGCAATAATAATTATCACAGCTTCTCCTCTGTATTTTTTCATTTAAATAATTTATATTGCAGACTATGAAAACTATAGAAGTATTAAGCTCATGACATAGACTTGATATAGACATTTGAGAGTAAATTATGTCAAGTTACAATCAAATAGATTAAATAACCTCATTAATCGTTAAAGTAATTAATATTGTATTACAGAATTTGAGGAATCTTATCATGGATGCTTATAACGTTTATGCAATTTCTTTTTGCAATATAGAACACCATAAGGATTGTAAATAATCTATTTTTTCTATTAAGATGAGGGCTGTTTTTTATTGACACATAGGTTTCAAACTGAGCAAGTTGCATTATTACGACAAACTGGAAAAACTACATGGGACTGGTATGAAAAAAGAAGTCATTGTGCATTTTGTGTGGCAAACAAAAAGTAACACTTAGCTTGCACATGCCATTTTAATTGTGTGTTTCAGTGTTAATGTATGTCAAACGCTTGAAGGCCTTCATGCTTATCAATCGTCTGTTTGATGCAACTGTATTAATTCTCTCCAGTAAGGAGAAGGACCGTGTCTAAATGCATGCATTGTTACTAACTCTGCAAATGTCAGAATCAAAAGTACATGTATCTATCATAGTCACAAAAGCAGCAAACAATATGAAATTATACATAAAGTAATAATGATGGAATAAACATTTGTAATGTGCTGAAAATCAAATAGATTCATAGATTAGGTTCATAGATTAGTACTAGGCTAAGTGCCCTTGTGGGCTATTTTAAGCCTAGCCAATTATCCCATGTGAGAATCAAACCCTGCACCTTATGTCTGTAAGGTAAACACCTTAACCATTATGCCAACCTCCCACCCCTCCATTATGATGCTCATAATGCAAGAATATGCTATGTTACTATGACACAGTGATAAAGAAATGTATGTAAATATAAATTATTCATTGTCCAGTCTGGCGTCCATGTCACAGGTGAGTTTAAAAGTATAAAGCTAATTAAAAAAATGGTATAATCTAAGAGGGTGGATTGTTTTCGCATGCTTGATCAACATTAACTGGTGGTAACCCAAAAGAATTAGGAATAAGAGTAGAAAACGAAAACAGCAGACATCAAAGAAGTGCAGTCACCTAGAAGGCAGCTGTGTCTTACCAAAATGTGTAGATCAAAGAAGAAATGGTGCTACTACCATGGTAGTAAAGAAAAAATGAAGGTATGAAACTGAATATGAAAAGTTGGTTCAGCACAATGATAGCCAAAGTTTTACAGCTTGGCCAAAAATGAAGGAACACCCACTTAAAACTCTGTCATCAGACATCTATGCCAGTGGTTGACAAACTGCTTGTTTATACTGACTTCTAATATTCTTACACCAAGCCAATGTTACTACTAAAGTCATTTGCCTTTTTATGTGGTCAGAGTGGTGCATTTCTCACTGAATAGTGATAGTTTGCAGGATGGTCTAAATTTATTTTCACTGACAGTCTCATAGCTTTTCTTCTTTACTTATAGGACAATAATAGAATATTTTTCTACCAAGGTTTCTGAATATTTTCCATTTTTATCCTTTTCACATTACACCGTTACTTAGGAGTTGCAGTAATGACATTGTTCTATCCCTAATTACCACAGATGGTTTGAGCAAATGACAGAGCAGCAGGGAGGGATGAGCATTACATCTATAAGGAGAGTGGTCTTGTGGGCATCTCCTGTGATAATCCCTGTTGGAGGCAGGGGATGTCAATGTTGGGAGGTGTAGTCCAAAGAGGGGAAGGGTGAAGACATAGCTGAGCTGCCATGGAGGAGGAATAATATGCATGTCTCCATTGCATGCCTACCTCTCAGAAGTAACCATGGGGACTGCAAGGGAGATGGGAAGGGAGAACCAAGGTAGCCCAAAAGTGCAAGACCCTCGACTTGAAGAATGACAGCAATGACCTCCATCAGGACATATGTAAAATCTTCACTGGCCCCAGCTCAAAATTCAGGCATTGGACCGGGGGTTGATTGGAATGCAGGTGGACCCAGCAAAGTACATGGAACACTGGGATTGCTGTTACAGTGACAGAAGAGGAGAATGAAGAATTTAAAAATATTGCATTAATTTAACTACCAGTTTACTAGCTTTGCCACAAAGGGCCATTCATGTAAACTTTGGTGGACTCAGGTCAGTTAGCCAGATGAATGCTGACATTAGCTCTGATGGCAAGTAAAGACAATCTGATTCAACTGCTGTGCGTATGCCTTAATCTTTCAGTTATGCTGAAGATAATGGTTAACCTACAGCAGATGTCATGACTGTCCACACATTCTGTCTCATGCCCATTTCACAGATCTTCGAAATTTGAATTCAGTATTAAGAGTTGTTATAGGTCATGCTACATCTCTCCAAAACTGTTTTCTTCTATGGAATATGACCTTTCAATTCGTATCACTGAATTCTGTCCTTTTATAGTTCTGTTGAATGTGACCTTTCAATTTGTATCACTGAATTCTGTCCTTTTGTAGCTCTGTAGAATGTGACCATTCAATTCGTATCACTGAATTCTGTCCTTTTGTAGTTGTGTGGAAGGTGACCTTTCAATTCGTATCACTGAATTCTGTCCTTTTGTAGTAGGAGAGCTTTTCTGAAAGATCCTGACATCTTTAGTAGATGCCTTGATATATTTAAAAGTTTGTCATATTTTGTCCCTCACAAATATACATTTAAATCCAGCGCTGCCCTTCCCACCATTTTGTACTGTTTCTATTCTCTCTCTATGTCTGTCTTTGTAAGGATAGCATTTCCATAACTACAGAAAGCACTCCAAATGGAGTTCAACACAGCATGCAAAACGGATGTGTGTTAAGGTGGTCTGTCTCTACTTGTACACCACAGCCTCTCAAATTATTCCTGCTCACATCTTGCAATACTTGTTCGGTCTTAATACATATGTAACGATGATCTGCTTTCTTTCATATTTTTTATTACTATGAACTTACCAACCGTACCTTTTTTTTCCTTGGTTTTCCTTTTTAATTACTGTTCATAGTGAAGCTGGACAGCCATGCATCTAATACTTCTTGTACACGTTGCACTGATCTGATCCTTCTTGTACACATTGCACTGATCATTCTTCTACACATTGCATAAGCAGTTTTATCACTTGTATTATGTCTCATGTAATGCAGATTAGCATATCCTCTGCAAAAAGCATACTTTTCCCTTATATACCATCTGCAGTATTAATTAGAAGACTGTTGAAAACCAAGAAACCACCAAACAACATATATGAGCTTGTGATTTCCCGTTGATAACCTCCCTTTTACCACCTTTTCTGTCAAGATATGTCTAACTGGCGTCTTTACCAGAGATGCACCCTAAGGCTATCGGAACTGATGCAACGTTTTGAGACAAAACAAGTATCCTGACAGAAATCTAAGAAATACTTCCAAAAAGTCAGCATAACGCTGACTTTCAAAGATGTGTGCACTTAAAAACTTGTGAAAATACTGCACATTGAATCAGGTTGGTACAAAATTTCTACTGGCTTTATCTTTCTTTGGTTGGAATGTCATCAGGATGATATTAGGCATGCTAACACTAATGCCACACAAACAGTACAGCCCAGGTGCAACAATTTAACAAAACTGACATTAAGAAGGATTAACACAAGTCACATTTGTATGCATTGCAACTTTCCAAAGTGCATCATTCCCAGAAAAGGCATTTCAGATAAACATTTGTAGCAAGTTTACAAGAAGATGAATGTTACTATTTTGATTTTCTTCTTCGCCAACCTCTTTCTCTGTATACTCTCCTGTACTTCCTCATTCCACCACCAGGTCTCCTTGTCCTTCTTCCTCTTTCCAGCTGTCACACCAAGCACCTTTCTAGCCATCTCCCTTACTAGCTCTGCTGTAGTTACCCAGCTATTTGGTAACTCTTCACTGCCAACCAGTGCCTGTCTTAACTCTTCCCTGAACTCCACCTCACAATTACCCTTTTTCAATTTCCACCATTTGATCCTTGGTGCTGCCCTCACACTCCTCCTCCTCTTCTTGATCACCAATGTCATGCATACAAACCACCATCCTATGCTGCCTAACTACACTTTCCCCTGCCACCACTTTACAGTCTCCAATCTCCTTCAGACTGGCCCTTCTACATAAGATATAATCCACCTGTGTGCGTCTCCTTCCACTCTTGTATGTCACCCTATGCTCCTCCCTCTTGTTAAAATACGTATTCACCACAGCCATGTCCATCCTTTTCACAAAATCCACTACCATCTGACCTTCTGCATTCCTTTGTTTAACACCATACCTACCCATCACTTCCTCATCTCCTCTGTTCCCTTCACCAACATGCCCATTGAAATCTGCTCCAATCATCACTCTCTCACCCTTGGGTACAATCATCACCACTTCATCCAACTCACTCCAAAATTTTTCTTTCTCATCCATCGCACACCCAATTTGTGGAGCATATGCACTAACAACATTCATCATTACACCATCAATTTCCAGCTTCATAAACATCACTCTATCTGACACTCTTTTTCACCTCCAAAACACTCTGAGCATACTGTTCCTTCTCCTCCCATCCACACCATGATAAAACAATTTGAACCCATCTCCGATACACCTAGCCTTGCTCCCCTTCCATCTGGTCTCTTGCACACACAATATACCAACCTTCCTTCTGTTCATCATATCAGCTAGCTCTCTCCCTATACCAGTCATACTGCCAACATTCAAAGTTCCAAACCTCACTACCACAGTCCTAGCCTTTACCTGCCTTCGGGCATGCCTTCCCCCTCTTCTTCTCCTTCAGCCAACAGTAGCCCAATTTCCGCCAGCACCCTGTCGGCCAACAGTACTGGTGGCGGTCGTTGTTAACCCAGGCCATGACCGATCTGGTATGTATATCTGTACTGTTGTCTACATGTAAGATTTGGCAACATTTTATGCCGGATGTCCTTCCTGATGCAACCCTCCCCATTTACCCGGACTTGGGACCAGCACAAAGAAATGCACTGGCTAGGTTAAAGTCTGAAACTGAAATGTATATCACTATTTAGTAACTTCAATTCTGAGTCATTTGCTAGAAAAGCACAGATTTTATGAGAAACAGATGAAAAATATGAAGTAAAAATCTGGACAGTTGAGAGGTATGACCTTGCTTCTTTGTGTGTGTGGTCTTGGCCAATTTCTTACAACCTCTGCTCACCAGATCATGTTCAGTGAGAAATTCTAATTAGCTAGCTTCATCCTTGCCACATGTAAATTTAGTTGTGTTTGCTGTCAAACCTGCTCTCCACACTAAATCCAGAACTGACTGTATGTACCCTGAGTAAGTGAAATACCCAGCTTTCACTCTCAAACTGAATTTCTTGGTATCCATGTGTCAGACACATAAGCAGGTTATGACTGGTGACCCAATCATAATCCACTATGTTAAAGATCAAAGTGTGCTGTTTATTGTCGTATGACTGCTCTAACTTGCTGGAAGCTGATATAACCCAAGTGCTTGCAATAGTTAACACATATGTTTCTGTCTCTTATGCTACATAATCTAAAAATAAAGTAAAAAATGCCATAGCAAATTAATAGTAGAGTATTATAAGACAGATGTACAGTACTGTTCTTCTATAATAAAAAGGAAAAGGGCATTCCATGTTATGCAGTTATCAAAACTTGTAGATTTTAAGTGATGTTTGCAAAAAAAGTTGTTTCTGCAAATATGTACCTAAATATTATAATAGCTAAGGATCTCATTGTACTTACTGAATGTTTACTATGTTCATTGATGTTTTCAGGATAAAAGTTAAAGTACCTCCATCGGTACCAAGTAGAGATTATCCTCCAGGTAAGCATGGTCAGTGTTTTACATGCGTGTCTTTTTTAAATCCTTACTCACATATCTGTCTTGATTATTGTAACACTTTATAACCACTGCTGGTGAATGTCAGTTTCACCCTTAGTACTGAAGGTACTATCATCATTATCATGATTGCTGACATAAAAAAATTCACTTGAAAAATAATAAAAATACTATATTAAAAAGTATTACACCTCCATAAAATCTACAAAAAGAAAGTAAATAGTTTTCACAGCTACTGTATAAGTAGTTGGAAAAAAACAAAGCATGGATATAAAAAATTCTGTACTCAGCTTTTACGGGATTTGCATTAATATATTATAAACAACATTATCAGTTGATGTATTAAAGTTAAAGATTTTTGACTGGTGTTCCTAGGCAAATTCCAAAAGTCACATGTCTACTGGTTTTACCCTATTCATAAATGACTAAAACAACAACAAAAAAATATTCTGTATTTAGTATAAAGTATAATGTATAAAGATTTTAGTTTGCATCTGATAGTGCATTGCAGTTGAATCTGACAAACATGAAACCACAGCAGAGGATTCAAAGTTACCTGTGTGAATGAACATTCCAAAAACCCTATCAGGCACCAATTCTAGTCAGCATTCACCACAGATAACACACACACACATACAATATCAGTGGTGACATAATAAAGACTGCCTCGGTTGTAAATTCATTGCAACCTGACCCCCTGCTGAAAAATTGTAACAAACTAGATGACACAGCACAATACTAACAGTAGCACTTCCACTCTGCTTCCAGAGGCATCCTAAAAACACTGTTTACAACTGTAAAACATGAAAAAATATTACTCATCAGCAGCTTAAACATATAGCCGCGGTGGTGCAGCGGTTAGTGTTGTTGCCTCACAGCAAGAGGTTCTCCCATTCGATTCTCGGCTGGAGCGCCTTCTGTGTGGAGTCTGCATGTCCTCCCCGCGGTCGAGTGACACTAAAGACATGCAGGTAGGTGCAAGCGTGAACAGGCGTGCCTTCTTTGAAGGTTGGGTGTTGGGCTTGCAACTCAGCACCGTAAAAATCCACTGCCAATCATGAGCGAACCGCAGTTTGGCTGTGGCAACCCCTAATCGGGAAAAGCCAAAAGACTTTTTTAAGCAGCTTAAACATAAACTTCCCCATTCCTTACAAACTGACCTAAATGTCTTTCTTTCAGACTTGAACATCTTGCAACAAATCAGAGAATCCACTAGGTCCATAGACTCCTACAATTTCTCATCACTAATCACCCCGAAATATTGCTAACCGTGTGCCAAGCAATAACTAGTCTATCTTTCAACTTATTTACTAACCCATAATAGTGTACTAGCTGTCAGTGACAAGATTAAATATAACATTTTATATAGGCTGACAATCTTGTTTTCCAGATGTGTATGTGAAACCCATGAAAGATCTGAATACAAAATTCTTGTAAACCATGTTTAATTTTTTCAGTTATATAATATAATTAACATTAAACCTATGTTATATTTCCTCATAATCTTTGAATCCTAGTCACTGTTTTCATACAGTTTGCAGTTCTGTACGCCATATCACATTCACAGCTCTCAACATCTTAGCACAAAAATCTGGACAAAGCCAAAAATAATGGGGGGACAATGCCCCGAAAATAGGGACAATTTTTAAATACTGTTCTTATAAACATAGAAAGTTGCTAGAATAAAAGGTTTTGTGTTGCAGTGCATTTTCTGAAGGATGTGAAGCATACCTCTTAACCTCTTAGTGCAAGAGATCTGGACAAAGCCAGAAATAACGAGGTGACTAAGGCCCAAAAATAGGGATAGAATTTAAATATTGTTCCTATAAACTTAGAAACTTGCTACAATAAAATGTTTTGCATTATTGCATGTTTTCTGAAGGATATGAAGTCTGAAACTCAAATGTATGCCTTTATTTAGTATTATTTAGTGGCTTCAGTATTCAATAATTTACCAGAAAGCCTCAAATTTTATCACGAACAGACCAAAACTATGAGGAAAAAATCTGTACATTATGCGAAAATCTGTACAGTTGAGAGGTATAATGTGAAGTCTGAAACTCAAATGCCTCTCATTATTTAGTGAATCCAGTCCTCACAGATTTGCCACAAAAGTCCAGGAAAGCAATTTTTTTGAGGAACACCCCAAAAATAAGAGGCAAAAATCTGGACATTCTATGAAAGTCTGGACAGTTGAGAGGTATGATCACATTCCAAGGCTGTGACTGAAAATGTGTCTATTTGAATTAGTCTACTGTCTTGCTTAACTCATTACATCTGAGTGATGCCTCCAGGTACATCTGCAGTTAACTCCTACTGATACCTCTAGGCGTCAGATGTTGCTTTTTCATATTTGCATCAATAATTCCAAAACCATGCTATGTACAAGATTGTAAAAGATTTCATCTTAAAGCTTACACAATGGCAAACTCAACTGCATTAATATTTGACCTTTGTCTAGTGCAAGTAAATAGATATTAACTGTTGTTTTTATGATATTAATCATGTTTTTCTAAATATCTCAACAACCAAGAACTCCTTCGCCTCTTACAGGTTCATAGGTGTTTACTAGGCTAACGACCACACGGGCCTTTTTAAGCCTAGCCATGCATCCCAAATCTCTGACAAGTTTTGATACCCTTGATAAGGGTAAGCATGGGCCTGGGAGATGAACCATTTACAGGTTACTTGTGTCCATTAGAGACACAGGTGCCAAACCAGGGATGAATTTCCAGTTTCCCACCCAATTGTCCAAATTGCACTTGAATTGGGTTAAGGAGGAACTCTGCTTCACATGAATGGGGAGCCTGTTCCATAGATGGGGTAGTCCCTGGAATACATACCTATCTCTCCAGCAGGTCCTATTTATATCACAGGCAAGGTTAAAGTCTTTAGAATGGGTAATTCGGGTGCTGTTTGTTTTGTTGATATGCAGGAGGTCCATTAGAGTGGGGTCTGACAAGGCCCTGTATGCTAGGCATAGATCTCCCCTCAAAAGCTTGTAGGAGACAGAATACAGGGATAGGGCCTTGAGGCAGTCTGCACAGGACATTTTACTTACATCCTGTATTCTTTTAGAGAGGAACCTCTGTGGATGTTCCAATTGTTGGATATGCCTGGTTAGGTACATACCAAAGGGGGCGCTGTACTCAATGACAGGTCTGATGAATGCCGATTACAATGGCATAATGACCTCCTTGGACTTAGATGCCACACCTTTGTTTATAAGTTGTGCAACATAGAATGATTTTCTCACCACTGTAGACACATGATGGTCAAAGGCTAGAATGCTATCTATGTGTGTCCCTAAGTCCCTGACTACTGGGTCAACTCTAAGGGGTGTGTTGTCAATATGGTAGTTACCAGGGATGGATGACTTCCCAAAGGATACTATTATGCATTTCTTGGTATTTAGTTTTAGTCCATAGCTTTGGCACCAGTTGTTTGTCTGTGTCAGCCTCTCCTGGAGAACATTTGTGTGAGTGTGAGATTTGATGACAGCTCCTAATTTGCAATCATCTGCAAATTTAGTCAGCCAGAGACCACTGACATTTGCCTTAACTTCTGAGAAGTAAATGCCAAAAAGAAGTGGTCCAAAGACTGATCCCTGAGGGACCCCACTTGTGACTGGCCTCTTTGGAGTCATGGACTCCCCAATTCAAACTTCTTAGGTCCTGTCTGTGAGCCAGCTGGCTATCCACTGGGTGACATATGAGTTTGTACCTAATCTCTTGAGTTTGTCAACAATACCCGAGTGGGGTATTATGTCAAATGCCTTGGCCAGGTCAAGGTAGGCAGTGTGCACAATTTTCCCCTCATCCATTGCTTTGGTGACCTTGTCAAAGAGGTCCACGAGGTTGAGTAGGCATGATCTGTCCTTGAAACCAAAATGGGTTTGGTCCAGTGTCTGGAGTTTTACTATATCTCTGTTGATCATCTCCATGATAATTCTTTCCATGGCTTTACATATAAGACTAGTGAGACTTATGAGTCTGTAGTTTCCAGGGTCTGTAGATGGCCCACCTTTGTGCAGTGGGATGACTGTTGCTTTTCTCTATCCATGAGGCATGAAGCCGGTTTGGAGGCTACCATTAAATAGTAATTCTGGAGGCCCTGATAGGTTATGTTTCATGCTATGTAGAAGGCATCCTGGGATACTGTCTGGGCCCATTGATGCAGTGTTCTTGGTCTTAGGGAGACCATTAAGGATCTGTTCCCTAGTGATAGTAGGGGGAGTTATATTTGATGACATTTCCTGAGGGAAGGTTGAGGGGGGAGAGAGGGGTAAAGTTAGAGCTGAATTTGTCAGCCAGGAGGTTTTCTATATCTTCTGGCTCAGTATAGGTGGCTCCATGTACAGTGAGCTCTGCACACAATTGTGTATTGCCTTTGAGGTTGCGGACATAGCTAAAGAATGCTTAGTAGTTGTCCTTGGCCTGGGAGGCCAAACTTACCCCAAATTTGGCTTTGGTAGACTTTATTTGTCCTCTGAGATGTTTGTTTAGTTTAATGAGAGTGCTTTTATCCTGCTGGGTGCTGCACCTCCTAATTTTTGCCATGATTTTCTTCCTCCTGTTATACAGCCTATTGATTTTGTGATTCCACCAGGGGGCTTGTTTTTTGAGTTAGTTCTGCACTTCTTCCTGGTGGGTACAGTTGCCTCTATGCAGCTATTAACATGCTTGTACAGGATTACTGTGAACAGTTCAGCATAAGCAACAGTGTTCTCAGGATTTTTGGGTACTTGAAATTTTGCCAGGTTCTCACTTAATAGCAGGAGGTTAGCCTTAGAATAGTTCCTGAATATTCCATGTTTAGCTTATTATTATTTCTTATGAAAGCTCTCAGCTAGATGAATAAAATGCTGCTGACAGTATGTATGTAACTTGAGTGGTTGCTGAGATACTGTAAGTTGTTTATAAAATATTGCAAACATAATAGCTACTGCGTTTATGGTGACTTATAAAATACAGTTTAACACCTAGAACCTAAAGAATACTTCCACTATAAAAATAATTTGTGCTGAAGTGATTGCCATTTATACTTCTTCCATAGCCCCTATGTTTCCAGAGATATGAACATTTGTTTGAATGTTAGGACATAATTCGATTCTGTCAAAAGCCACAGGCTCCACCCATTGGAAGTTACAGTGAAAACTTCCTGAGCTAAATTGGAGTCAGTGAGTTAACAAACTTATAAATAAATTAGCAAACATGGAAGAAAGCAAAAATGGAATTTCAAAACAAGACTATATTCTCCCCTACCATCATCACCCCAGTGAACTTTAACTTGCTGCTGGGAACTATTGGTCCCACATTCATACCTGTACCGTCGGCACTTGATGGATGTTTGCTCAGAAGGATATGACAATTCACTACTAATAAAGCAGTATGACATTTCAGCACATTGTATTAAAGCCATGTGCTGCTAATGAGCTTTATTCTGTAGCCCTGAGTCTGATTCTGTCAGTCTCCATTTTTTGTAATGTATAACTGTGAGCAAATCATTCATCAGGGTCATCCTAGAAAAGGGCCAGTTGTGACCAATAGGTTTACCTGGTTAACATATGAACAAAATAGAAGGGAGAAATTACTTTTAAACTTTGTCAGCTTTTTAAAACAATTGACAGCTGCCCTAGACATGGGGACATTGTATATGCACATTACCCTTACCTTGCAGTATCACTGACAGTATCCTGTACAGGGGGATCTTAAATATACTCTCTGATGCCAAGGTTAATACCTAAGTGATGAAGATGGCTGCCTAGGTCTCCATGTCAGTTTCAATAACCACTCAGATATGATGAGACTTTGTACTTGGTCCTCTCCTTTTTTGCTTCTTCTAATCTAATTAATAAACAATATCTGGTTCACCAGTTTGCTGATGACTGTGTACTTGGTACAGTTGTTATTTTCCTCACCAACACTTCAGTACTTCAGCATGGGTTAGAATTAACCCACTCAGATTATAAAATCAATGGGCAGTTGATCAATAAAGGCAAACACAGCAAAGTCACCTTTAAAAAGGAAACAGTTTATGCACTTGCTGTTTCATGGGGAAGTTACTTGAGCATGAGACTTTGATTAAGGACCATAGTGCAGTAGATGGAAGCCTGTCTTCTGGCCAAAATGTAGTAAGAAAGGCCTTTAGTGTGACTCATATAATAGCTAGAAAAATTTCTAGCTACTGTTGGAATTTCACTCCATCTCACTTATTTTGACCAATCACTGAGTGCAGTGTCTCTATACATACCCTGTACAGCATGGGGTTCAACTGGAGAGAGCAGAAAGTTCATTACTACAAGCACTAACTGCCTTAGAATTCAGAATTGTTATTAATATCACATCATCATCTTTTGTGAAGCAATCTATGCCTTACTATCTCAGCCAGGAAAGATCCCACCCACTCCCCCTTAGAAACTCTATCTACAATGAGCAGAAGGAAGGGTAAACAGACATACACATGCAAATAATGTCAAATTCTTCATTAACAATATTAGCAAATGTGACAGGTTCAAGACCCATCTTTTTCATCTTTTCAGTAAACTCAAACTCTCCTTAAAACAGCTGCCCTACCTTTAAAATTAATTAGACAAGTACAGGGGTATACATAAATTTCACCACAGGTTAAATGTAGCCAAGGTTCTCAAAGGCCAGTGGTATGCTGAGTTTTACAATGTTGATTTCCATCTTTCATTATGAAAGGAATAAAATAATGTAATTATTACTTATGAGGTGTACTTTGCCAAGCTAGTTAAAGAAAGATTTGATAATATGAAGACCAAAACTTTCATCCTTAATAATAATAATGTGTTTTTTTTTTATTGCAGATGCAAGGCCTGAACATCATGAACCAAATGAATGGTCAGATGATGAGGAAGATTCTGTAAGTACAAACTTAATGAGGCCTTTGTAAAATAATATTTTAAATAATAAATGCTAACTTTTCAATAGCCTAACACTAATAAATTATGATTAGTTAAAACATATGCTTAAATAGAAACATGGTATGTCCTGTGATTTCAATACAGTTCATTTGGCCTAAACAGAGCACTTCATTTCAATGCATAAAGTGTCTTTGGACCTAGAGTTTTCAATGAGGACTGGAATCACTAAAAATGTGGCAAAACTTCCCATCAGTTTTGAACATTGTATCTGTATCTCCAAGCTGATCTGCACTCTGCTTTCTCTAAGAATCTAAGATCAGGATCAAGTCATGACTGGCCTGGAGAACCATGCAACTTGGTATGTATCTCTCTCTCTCTCTCTATATATATATATATATATATATATATATATGTATAAATATACGTACATACATACACATATATGCACAGCTGTATCTTAACTGATCATTAGAGCACTACTAAGTTATATATATAAAGGCTGCTTTTCTTTATATCTTTTACATCTGATGAAGCGGAATGTGAGTCCGCGAAAGCGCTTACGTTACTTGTTTTGTTCACAATAAACCTTTGCTTGTTTTATATCTACCACGGAGTATATTCTTGAAACTCTGCATTGCATCGTATATAAAGATTTAAGATTCATCTGCTGTCTGTTGCTCTTGGGTTTGCTAACTACGTAACAAGGGACTCTGCATTTTTTCTTTAATTACACGTTTTGGGATTGATGGAAGCAGCAGCAGCAACCAATATGGATATTTTAGATGGCTTTAGAGGGAATATCGTAACTAACAGCCTAAGGGGACTGTTAGATACTATCGCCAATCCGCTCTTAAACCTTAGTTCTCAAAATACAGTGGGAACAGTCTCTACTAATTCTAATAATGATCTACTCATAAGGAATTTAAAACGTGACATAGAGAATAATGTCTTTAAATTTAAGCGGCTGCAAAACCAACGATACCATCTGGAAGCAAGCTTGAAACTAAATGTTGTACCGAGGGGCTTAAGAATCTTAAATATGCCCACATACGGGAACACGTATCCTGAGTTGCTAACCAAATGGCAACAGATAAACCTTAATACTAGTAAAGCCTATATGGAACTGATTTTGAACTTTTTTCAGCTTATAGAAATAGATTTACGTAACGAAATCATCAAACAGCAGGATGAATTGTTCAGCCTGTATGGAGATGGTTCCACAGAGGTGTTTTTGCAGGATGTTACAGAAAAAGTATCACGCTATGAAATAAAACTTTTAGAAATCAAGAAAAGGAAACTACTGAGAGACATCGATGATTTCAATAAACACAATGTTTTTACTTGGCCTAAAACTATGAACAATGATAATAATTTATCTGTTAATAATGCTCGTATTCAACGCACTGGTGAAGCACATACGTCGGTAAACAGCTCTGTGTCAGTGACCACTAACCAATCTAAAGTGAGGAAGGAGAGTCATGTGTTTACACGGCAGTTGGGAGAAGCACAAGCAGCTATGTCCAACGCCGCTTCAACAGAATCTGTTGAACCAGCTCCAGAATCTTTATTGTCACCACAAACAACAACTTCTACATATTCTACACCCAGAGAAGTTTTTGGGGAACCAATAATGAGCGATGAGGTCGCTAAGGATATACGACCTACGCCTGATGTGAGACGAAAAATTCTAGCTGATACCACGCATTTACTTGATGCGTCGGCTTTTCCACTTCCCTACAAACCAATGAGGAAGAAATCAACAGAAGGCGAGCCTCAACGCGGGCAGAAACGCAAGGAGATGTCGATAGCCCCACAGGTGCGTACAATCAAAAAGATGTGGACAAGCGAGACTTAGTTTGGAATTTGTCCAAACGAAAATTGACTATAGATGAACATAACCTTTTAAATAGAGGTCTGGGTTTTATACCCACTGTACACAATGATATTAGTGATATACTTTTATCTATACGCATGTTTGCACGGGAGGTTTCTTTGAAACTTTCTATGGGCCAAAGGAAGGCTGTTAATACTGTTAATTTTAAAAAGAAAAGTAATTTCACTCCTATACCTCCTCCTAATGTTGATGTATTCTTAAAAGCGATAGAAAAATCTGTATATGAAAACTTGCCATACATGCAAACCAATAATTTTAACAATTTGAGTAATGCTGAGAAGGAAGCACTTAAATGTTTGCAAAATGATAGTGACATTGTCATCAAACCATGTGATAAAGGTGGATTAGTGGTTATTTTAGATACATCTTATTATATTAATACGATGCTAGCTATGTTAAGGACTACTGCATACCAAGAAATTACACTAGAATGTATTTATAACCTTACGAAGTCAATTTATTCTTCCTTATTAGACTGTATGCAACTAGGTATTATCACTAAAGATTTATTTGAGTATCTTAACATTGAACATCCATTGGTCCCTAGAATACATGGATTACCAAAGATCCATAAGGATCCCTTAAATCCTAAACTCCGACCCATTGTAGCTGGGTCTGGCTGGTCCACAGAAACCATATCTATATATTTGGACCATGAATTGAAATCTATACTTTCTAAATACACCAATGTCCTGAAGGATACGGAACAGTTTTTGAGGGAACTGTATTGCTTCAACACTGAACATGCTTCTATGCAAGATTGTTATTTCATTACTATGGATGTTGAAGCATTATTTACATCTATCCCTAATAACTTAGGGTTAAATATGTTAAAGACCTTATTAGTTACTGATAATGGGATGGAAGTTGTTAAGGCTGACTTCCTGTGCTTCCTTTTAGAAATAGTTTTGAACAACAATGTGTTTTTATTTAATGGCAAGTACTACAAACAGAGCACAGGTATAGCAATGGGCACTAGTTGTGCAAACACCTATGCTAACCTGATTATGGTTGCATGGGAGCGAGAGTTTTTAGTAGGTCACCGAAACATTCTATTCTTTAAGCGTTTCGTGGATGACCTTTTCATTATTTGGAATGGTAATGACGAAACATGTAACCAACTGCTTACATATGTTAATTCCACCTGTGAATTTTTGAAATTCACAGCTATTTGGTCAAATGTAAGTATTGATTTTTTGGACGTTAGTATTTATTTGGAGGATAATGTGTTGAAAACTAAATTGTACAGGAAACCATGTTATCGTTTTTCCTTCCTACATCATGCTAGTATGCATAATCCCAGACTATTTAACAATATAGTCAAGGGTCAAGCAATGAGAATTTCAAGACTCTGCTGTGAAGATACTACTTTTAAAAAGGAGCTAATAGATCTTAAACAAGGTTTTATGAATAGAGGATATGTGGAATCAGAAATTAATGATGTTTTTTCACAAGTGGGAACCCTTAGAGAAACAAGGGCTAAACCTTTTTTCTCCCAAGTTACAACTCAAACCATGAAAGAAAAGGCTATGGTAGATAATACTCCCTCTATAATAATACCCTATTGTAGTAATATTAAACAAGTACAGAATATTATCCAAGACAATTGGCACATCCTATTAGTTGATAATGAAACACAAAAGTTAGTAGGAAATGTACCAAAATTTACTTATAAAAATAATAAAACTTTGAAGCAGTCTTTATGTTATAAGGAAAATGAAATAGGAATGCAAACTACAATCCCCTTCACATTAAGAGGTACCAGTAAATGTAATAAATGTGCCTATTGTCCTTATATTGATGAATCGAGATTTTTTAAACATCCTGATACAGGACATTTATGGCAACTTAGATGTAAGGGAGATTGCAACACTAGAAATGTAGTTTATGTTGGGCACTGCACTGTGTGTTTTTCCTACTACGTAGGAAAAACTAACAGGTCTCTTCGTGAGCGCATAAGAGACCATGTTTATAGCATAAACAGAAAGGATGAATACAATGCAATTGCAAAGCATGTAATCCATGAAGGTCCTGAACATACATTTCTGTTTCAAATACTACATATACAATCTGAAAATATGCGCTTGGGTAATATTGTGAATGATACTGAGAACTCTGAATTAAAATGGATTTTACGTCTAGGTGCACACAGGGGAAGGGGTTTAAATGACACTGTATCCATTAAGCCCGCTCTGAATGCTAGGAAATTGAAATAGCTGCTATGAAATATGTTTATGTTTTTAGATGTTTTTAACAATTTTCATTATAAACAAGTTTTTAATGTTGTTATAAGTATAAAGTTTTTAAAGAATCTTTTGAATGCTCTATAGCTTTAAGCATGGACCTGCTTACATAATCATGCACAGCTGTATCTTAACTGATCATTAGAGCACTACTAAGTTATATATATAAAGGCTGCTTTTCTTTATATCTTTTACGTCTGATGAAGCGGAATGTGAGTCCGCGAAAGCGCTTACGTTACTTGTTTTGTTCACAATAAACCTTTGCTTGTTTTATATCTACCACGGAGTATATTCTTGAAACTCTGCATTGCATCGTATATAAAGATTTAAGATTCATCTGCTGTCTGTTGCTCTTGGGTTTGCTAACTATATATATATATGTATAAATATACGTACATACATACACATATACATATATATATATATATATATATATATATATATATATATATATATATATCACTCTCTTCCAAACCCAGGCTTTCTCCCTCTAGCTGCTGCATTTAACCAGCCACAGTCAAGTTCATCTTACAGCTTCTTATCAGATATCCTGGAAGTAACTCCTCACCAGGCAGCCCCCCCCCCCCCCCCAGCTCCATGAGAAGTTTACCTCAATGGTGACTCTCCACTTTGCCCATGGAATGAAACATCCAATGAGGAGTAACCATAGCAAAGCCTGGGAAACATCATTCATTATGGTGGTCAGTCAATAGCCCTAGTTGTAGATATTGTTAGAGCAATGACATCAAGACACCATCACCACCTGTATTAACCCTAATATGACCTGTGAGGCTCCTGGTCTCCAACAGAGATCACTCAGAAATCAGATTTCTATTATCTTGTCCCCAGGATAGAGACTTGGCTCTAGGCTGCTTTATCCTATCCCCCGAGCCAGCCCTGCTGACAGGTCAGGTCTATTCCCTGCCTTATAAATGTTATATACGTGTTTAGCCATCAAATGACATTTGAATTGAACAGCTAAACATTGTACCCTATCCATTGAACATTCATTCAATGAACATTCATTTTTTCAATAGGGAAAGTAACTAGTTAGCCAACACTTCCCCACCTCACACACCTTAGTATTTATACCCCCCAACTCTATATACCAACTCTGATACCACACTACAGTGGGGAAAAGGAGAGATGGGGAAGTGTTGGCCAACTAGTTACCTTTCTGTTCTCTGAAATGAACATTCATTGGATAGGGTTCGATGTTTAGACATTCGATGCGAATGTCATTTGATGGCTAAACACAGACCTGTTATATACACAATATGTTATATATTCTTTAAATATATATTACATAATGTATATTGCAAAATTTGACTTTTGACTAATGAATGTGATCATGCTGTTTTTCAGAAGTTTTGCATTTCCTCACTCTTTTGTAGTATCAATGTTAATAAATGTCTGAGTCAAAATATAAAACTTAAACAAATGAGTCATACTTTTCATGCCCATGTTTGCTACAATTTTTCTGACGTTTAAACACTTCTGTGACCAGCAATTTATGGATTCATTCTTGCCATCTTTTATCCTCTCTGTCCCATTCATTGACTTCTTATTTTGTTTCAAACTGTAGATTCTATCATTGTCACTTTTTTCAGAATTTCCTGCAGATTTATTTAAGCTTACACATAACAGCCTTGCTTGACAGTGTACTATACTCAGCACACGTTCTCTCAAAAATGTTTTATTTTTCAAATATATTTGAATAAATTCCATAGTATTTGTATATAACATCTTAAATAAATATGTACACTATTTGCATCAGCCTGACAATATAACAGAGCTCAATATATACAATTACATTATAGGTATAACAATCCAGTTATCAGAGTGTATCTGTTCAGTTATTGTAAAGTGTCAATTAATGATAAGACTTTTTTCCATGGATTGTTAATAAATGGCATAGGATGAATCCTTAATTCTTTAATTTTAAATTCCAACAATGCCGTTATCTTCAGTAGGCTGTAGAAGTCTTCCAAAGTTGGTATTGTGTTTGTATTCCATCTTCTTGTTATACACTTCCTTGAAATTGCAAGTATTGCCCAAACTAGATACATATTTGACTCATTCAAATGATGATCTTGATAAACGTTTAATAATACTAGAGCTTTAGATAAGGTAAAACGATTCATTAAATAAAGCTTGTAAAAAGTTTTTAATACCATTTCAAAATGCTTAATTTTAACACAGTCGAAAAAAAATGTGATTCCAATCTGCGTTGTGTATTTGCTCACACCTCCATCATATTCCCCTTTGTGGAAGAATTAATTTTAGTAATTCTATCTGGAGTTAAGAATGCTCTGTGCAATCATCTCCAATTAAAAACTTTCTCACCACACGTTCTGTTTCTTAAGATAACTGATGGACTGTTAACAGTGCATATCATCATATCTCTTTGGTATTTGAGAGTGTTCTTTGGTATTGTTTCTACCAGTACTGCTGTATTTATGCTTCTTCAATTGTTAAATCTCTAACAAGGAAAAAATGGTTCATTGCTGTATGTGTAAGAAAGAAACATATGCTCAGATTGGGTGAAAATGGTTACAAATTACCTGTACTGAAAAATGAGAGTCAAATAAAGTAATAAGTAAAGAAATATATTCCTGTTATCATGTAATTGTAACATATTTCAATCCTACTGAGACACAGCAACAAGGGTTCATAAAAGAAAAGGGCATTGTTCAACTCAGCCTGGTCACAAATAGTGCTGCATCACAACATAACGAGAATGCTTTGCATCAGAATATCTCTACTAAGCATGATCAAATGGATGTTTTACAGTCCAATGTTCTGACTATGTAAAGTAAAGCCTTATTTGACAGTGATGATTCTAGCTCTTAAGGTTATAAGAGATGGGTATAGATGATGCTGAAGAGTAGAACCTGTGTTTTAAATTAGAGTGTACAGTAGAGAGTCAATTATCCAAACTAAGTGGAACCAAGGGTAGTTTGGATAATCAAACAGTTCAGATAATCAAACATACATTGAAATGGATAAAAAAAACTTCTAAAATCTTTTTCCTGTACTCAGGAAATACACTTTTCAAACATTCAGCAAGTATTTTTCACATACAAGCAGGCTACAAGTAAAAAAAAACATTCACAAGCTAATATGTATAACGTTTATATATTCAGGCTTTACGATTTTTCCTACCCAAAACTTTGGAAGGCTGGGTTTGGATAATTGAAGTTTCATATAATTGACATTCAGATAATCAACTCTCTACTGTATTGCTAAGAAATAATAGCTTGTATAAAAGGCAGTAGAGCTTGTTACAGGAAATATACAGCAAAATGCAGCTTGTTACAGGAAATATACAACAAAGTGCTAATTGCTAATTGAGTAACCAAGAACAAAAGAAAGTAAATAAGGCATATTGTCATTGTGCAGCTTTGCAAGAGAAAGTTATGGCATTAACTGAGAGTGTAGACAAGTTCATGCAGTGGGGGAAGACCCTGTGTTCATACTGAGAGAACTAATTGCTGGAACAGATAGTTTCTGAAAAGGAAAATAAAATGACAGAGATTTGCAAAGTTGCTAGCTTACACTCACCAACAAAGGACGTTGCAAAATAAAACAGATAAATAAATTGTTGACTCATCCAAAAGATTTGCTGAACGTTTTGTATCAACTGGAACAGTGAAACATAAAAGTAAACCTGGAAGTGTTGGGTCAAGTGACACCACAAGCCAAAATGTCAAACAGTAAAGTAGCCAAGTAGTGAAACTTTAAGGTCAAAAGAGAAATTAGTTTAAGACCCAAGCTAAGACTTTGTTTCTATAGAATAAGAAAGGAAATGAGGTACCAAAGGTAACAACATCCTGCTTGATCTAAAAGTAAAGTATCAAAATCTCTAAGCAAAGAATGAGTTACTAAAGGGAAGAATCCAGAGAACAAAGTGAAAACTATACAAAGCCAAGCTCACCAAGCTCACACATAAAGGTAAGCTGACACTGATCAGTGAAGAACTCAGGTCGTCTATATGCAAAGAAAGTCAGACATCCAATAACAGTGACGTAAAGGAGAACCACACTCACAGACTGAAATTCTGTTTTATTTCAGCATGGTTTGATGTTTCCTACATTTTAACACCACTCTGGGATTATTCACAGGTTTTTAAATATTTTATATGTAATTTCTCAGTCTGATCACATGGAGTCTTGCATCTTAAAGTAATTCTGATTGTTTAGTCTGCCTCTAGGTATCCTACAATGCAGTGCTTGTCTGTAAAAAAATTACATCACACAGGCTTCTTTCTTCCTTCCTAAAGCTCCTGTCACTGCATTGATTTAACATGCATACACTGCTGTCTTTCCGTCAGTTTTAAGTAACATTTCATGCCATTCAAGTGACTACTTAAAACACAAACAGTGTACTGCTGCTTCTTTTTAGAATGGCTAAACTGCAGTCTTTTGTGAAACCTGAATTGTACTACTTTGACTCAACTCCCATCCCCCTTCACACCTAACTTCCTTAGTTCTCAAAGTGCTAAGGGTAATTTGAGCTGTTACCTGCTGTGATTGACAGATAACAACAGGAGACTTGACTCATGTGTTGTTTTCTTGTTATAGCCTTTATTTTCTGTATGGGTAGGGGAAGGACCAGGGAGATGTGACATCACAGCATGGGTGGGTTTTTATGACGGTAGTGGTGATAGCAGTCTGGGGGTGGGAAATGGCCAGAAAACTACCTATATTCAGTGATCTTGATGACATCAGTGAATTTGAGATTGCAGCAAGGGTGGGACAAAAGTTTTTTGAAAGTGAAACCACCACAGTACAGTAAGGTTCATGGGTTCATAGGATGATACTAGGCTACTGACCCAGAGGCCGGTATAAGCCTAGCCAACAATTTTGCCCATGTTCCCTCAAAGTCAATACCTGCTTCCCAGGTGGGACCCCAAGGGTGTATTTTCTGTTTCCTATCCAGTCATCCAGGTTCCTCTTAAAGAGGGTTATAGAGGTACTCTGCTTCACATGGAGAGGGACTCTATTCCACAGACAGGGGAGTCTTTGGGACTCAACTCTATCCTGCCAACAAGTGCTATTAATGTCACAGATCAGGTTAAGGCCTTGTGTGCGGGTTGCACAAATGGAGTTTGTCTTACAGATATGCAGCAACTCCATCAAGGCCGGGACTGAAATGGCCTTGTATGCCTGACACAGGTCACCTCTGAGCAGTCTGTATGAGACTGAGTAGAGGGACAGGGCTTTTAGCCTATCTGTATAGGATAGATGTTTGAGATCCTGGATTTTCCTGGTCAGGAACCTCTGTGGTCTCTCCAACTGCTGTATGTGCTTGGCAAGGTACATGCCGAAGGGGGCACTGTACTTGATAATGGGTCTGATAAGGGAGGAGTACAGGGATGTTATGACCTCCTTGTTCCTGGATGAAATACCCTTATTTATGAGGTGGGTTATGTTGAAAGCCTTCCATACAACGGTGGCAATGTGGTGGTCAAAAGTCAGGTTGCTATCAACCTGGGTGCTGAAGTCCCTCACTACTGATTCCATGCTTAGTACATTGTTATTAATGTGATAATTAATGGGGATGACATTTTCCCAAAAGGGGATAATGATGCATTTCTTGGCATTCAGTTTGAGGCCATGCTTCTGGCACCAGTCATTAGTTTGGGTAAGGCCCTCTTGGAGGATGTTCACATCACTAGGGGAATTTAAGACAGAGCCCAACTTGTAGTCATTTGCAAACTTGGTCAGCCACATGCCACTGGTTTTGGCTTGCACCTCGGAAAGGTATATCCCAAGAAGTTGAGGCTCCAAGATCGATCCTTGGAGTACACTGCTTGTTACAGGTCTACTACTAGAGGTGTCATCCCCTACTTTGACTGAGTGGGTTCCATCAGTGAGCCAGTTAGCTACCCATCTGGTAACATACGGGTTGATGCCTAGCTGGGAGAGTTTATCTATTATGACCAAGTGGGGAATAGTGTCAAAGGCTTTGGCTAGGTCAAGGTACTGTTCTAGTGGAGAGAAACAATTTAAAATATTTTAAATGCTGTATTTTTGTTTATTCATAGCAGGGACAGTAAAAAGGGAGGAAAAAAACAGAGAAGTTGAGCATTTAATAATAGTATCCCATTGTTGTCCTTTAAATGCACTTAATCAACACATCCAGGAGCAGGAAAAACATTGAAAAGAAAGATCTTTTAATGGATGCTGCAGGAAAAAAAAATTGTGTAAAACATATCTAAAGAGTATGATGATATTCTTCAGCTAAACCTTTAAGTATAAAACCCTGGAAGCTGAAAGTAATGACCAAAGTTAATTTGGGAAGAAGGGAATTAAATCTATATCTGTCAATCTTTGCTTCTCATGCTAAACTAATGCAAGAAAAATATAGTGTTATTATTAAACCTACAGAAAGAAAATCATTTCCATAAATGAAAGGAAGACACACACATTAACCTTCTGAAACTAAAAGAGTGAACCAATATAGAGAACAGCAAAATCACTCAGAACTTGAAAGGCATAAAGTAATTGATCAAAACAGTACTAAAGGACAGACTATCATGCCTGGTGAGACCAAAGTACAAATACTTGCAGAAACAAAAATTCCATAAATACACATAAGTCCAACTAGAAGCATGTAAAATGCCTCAGAAATACATGTTGCCCAGTCATGGAGTCTAAACCAAAAGACATGCTACTCACGTTTGACACAAAAGAAGAAACAGTAAGAAAAATGAAATATATGAAATATTTCAATCCTACTGAGACACAGCAACAAGGGTTCATAAAAGAAAAGGGCATTGTTCAACTCAGCCTGGTCACAAATAGTGCTGCATCACAACATAATGAGAATGCTTTGCATCAGAATATCTCTACTAAGCATGATCAAATGGATGTTTTACAGTCCAATGTTCTGACTATGTAAAGTAAAGCCTTATTTGACAGTGATGATTCTAGCTCTTAAGGTTATAAGAGATGGGTATAGATGATGCTGAAGAGTAGAACCTGTGTTTTAAATTAGAGTGTACAGTAGAGAGTCAATTATCCAAACTAAGTGGGACCAAGGGTAGTTTGGATAATCAAACTGTTCAGATAATCAAACATACATTGAAATGGATAAAAAAAACTTCTAAAATCTTTTTCCTGTACTCAGGAAATACACTTTTCAAACATTCAGCAAGTATTTTTCACATACAAGCAGGCTACAAGTAAAAAAAAACATTCACAAGCTAATATGTATAACGTTTATATATTCAGGCTTTACGATTTTTCCTACCCAAAACTTTGGAAGGCTGGGTTTGGATAATTGAAGTTTCATATAATTGACGTTCAGATAATCAACTCTCTACTGTATTGCTAAGAAATAATAGCTTGTATAAAAGGCAGTAGAGCTTGTTACAGGAAATATACAGCAAAGTGCAGCTTGTTACAGGAAATATACAACAAAGTGCTAATTGCTAATTGAGTAACCAAGAACAAAAGAAAGTAAATAAGGCATATTGTCATTGTGCAGCTTTGCAAGAGAAAGTTATGGCATTAACTGAGAGTGTAGACAAGTTCATGCAGTGGGGGAAGACCCTGTGTTCATACTGAGAGAACTAATTGCTGGAACAGATAGTTTCTGAAAAGGAAAATAAAATGACAGAGATTTGCAAAGTTGCTAGCTTACACTCACCAACAAAGGCCGTTGCAAAATAAAACAGATAAATAAATTGTTGACTCATCCAAAAGATTTGCTGAACGTTTTGTATCAACTGGAACAGTGAAACATAAAAGTAAACCTGGAAGTGTTGGGTCAAGTGACACCACAAGCCAAAATGTCAAACAGTAAAGTAGCCAAGTAGTGAAACTTTAAGGTCAAAAGAGAAATTAGTTTAAGACCCAAGCTAAGACTTTGTTTCTATAGAATAAGAAAGGAAATGAGGTACCAAAGGTAACAACATCCTGCTTGATCTAAAAGTAAAGTATCAAAATCTCTAAGCAAAGAATGAGTTACTAAAGGGAAGAATCAAGAGAACAAAGTGAAAACTATACAAAGCCAAGCTCACCAAGCTCACACATAAAGGTAAGCTGACACTGATCAGTGAAGAACTCAGGTCGTCTATATGCAAAGAAAGTCAGACATCCAATAACAGTGACGTAAAGGAGAACCACACTCACAGACTGAAATTCTTTTTTATTTCAGCATGGTTTGATGTTTCCTACATTTTAACACCACTCTGGGATTACTCACAGGTTTTTAAATATTTTATATGTAATTTCTCAGTCTGATCACATGGAGTCTTGCATCTTAAAGTAATTCTGATTGTTTAGTCTGCCTCTAGGTATCCTACAATGCAGTGCTTGTCTGTAAAAAAAATTACATCACACAGGCTTCTTTCTTCCTTCCTAAAGCTCCTGTCACTGCATTGATTTAACATGCATACACTGCTGTCTTTCCGTCAGTTTTAAGTAACATTTCATGCCATTCAAGTGACTACTTAAAACACAAACAGTGTACTGCTGCTTCTTTTTAGAATGGCTAAACTGCAGTCTTTTGTGAAACCTGAATTGTACTACTTTGACTCAACTCCCATCCCCCTTCACACCTAACTTCCTTAGTTCTCAAAGTGCTAAGGGTAATTTGAGCTGTTACCTGCTGTGATTGACAGATAACAACAGGAGACTTGACTCATGTGTTGTTTCCTTGTTATAGCCTTTATTTTCTGTATGGGTAGGGGAAGGACCAGGGAGATGTGACATCACAGCATGGGTGGGTTTTTATGACGGTAGTGGTGATAGCAGTCTGGGGGTGGGAAATGGCCAGAAAACTACCTATATTCAGTGATCTTGATGACATCAGTGAATTTGAGACTGCAGCAAGGGTGGGACAAAAGTTTTTTGAAAGTGAAACCACCACAGTACAGTAAGGTTCATGGGTTCATAGGATGATACTAGGCTACTGACCCAGAGGCCGGTATAAGCCTAGCCAAGAATTTTGCCCATGTTCCCTCAAAGTCAATACCTGCTTCCCAGGTGGGACCCCAAGGGTGTATTTTCTGTTTCCTATCCAGTCATCCAGGTTCCTCTTAAAGAGGGTTATAGAGGTACTCTGCTTCACATGGAGAGGGACTCTATTCCACAGACAGGGGAGTCTTTGGGACTCAACTCTATCCTGCCAACAAGTGCTATTAATGTCACAGATCAGGTTAAGGCCTTGTGTGCGGGTTGCACAAATGGAGTTTGTCTTACAGATATGCAGCAACTCCATCAAGGCCGGGACTGAAATGGCCTTGTATGCCTGACACAGGTCACCTCTGAGCAGTCTGTATGAGACTGAGTAGAGGGACAGGGCTTTTAGCCTATCTGTATAGAATAGATGTTTGAGATCCTGGATTTTCCTGGTCAGGAACCTCTGTGGTCTCTCCAACTGCTGTATGTGCTTGGCAAGGTACATGCCGAAGGGGGCACTGTACTTGATAATGGGTCTGATAAGGGAGGAGTACAGGGATGTTATGACCTCCTTGTTCCTGGATGAAATACCCTTATTTATGAGGTGGGTTATGTCGAAAGCCTTCCATACAACGGTGGCAATGTGGTGGTCAAAAGTCAGGTTGCTATCAACCTGGGTGCTGAAGTCCCTCACTACTGATTCCATGCTTAGTACATTGTTATTAATGTGATAATTAATGGGGATGACATTTTCCCAAAAGGGGATAATGATGCATTTCTTGGCATTCAGTTTGAGGCCATGCTTCTGGCACCAGTCATTAGTTTGGGTAAGGCCCTCTTGGAGGATGTTCACATCACTAGGGGAATTTAAGACAGAGCCCAACTTGTAGTCATTTGCAAACTTGGTCAGCCACATGCCACTGGTTTTGGCTTGCACCTCGGAAAGGTATATCCCAAGAAGTCGAGGCTCCAAGATCGATCCTTGGAGTACACTGCTTGTTACAGGTCTACTACTAGAGGTGTCATCCCCTACTTTGACTGAGTGGGTTCCATCAGTGAGCCAGTTAGCTACCCATCTGGTAACATACGGGTTGATGCCTAGCTGGGAGAGTTTATCTATTATGACCAAGTGGGGAATAGTGTCAAAGGCTTTGGCTAGGTCAAGGTACTGTTCTAGTGGAGAGAAACAATTTAAAATATTTTAAATGCTGTATTTTTGTTTATTCATAGCAGGGACAGTAAAAAGGGAGGAAAAAAACAGAGAAGTTGAGCATTTAATAATAGTATCCCATTGTTGTCCTTTAAATGCACTTAATCAACACATCCAGGAGCAGGAAAAACATTGAAAAAGAAAGATCTTTTTAATGGATGCTGCAGGAAGAAAAAAAAATTGTGTAAAACATATCTAAAGAGTATGATGATATTCTTCAGCTAAACCTTTAAGTATAAAACCCTGGAAGCTGAAAGTAATGACCAAAGTTAATTTGGGAAGAAGGGAATTAAATCTATATCTGTCAATCTTTGCTTCTCATGCTAAACTAATGCAAGAAAAATATAGTGTTATTATTAAACCTACAGAAAGAAAATCATTTCCGCAAATGAAAGGAAGACACACACATTAACCTTCTGAAACTAAAAGAGTGAACCAATATAGAGAACAGCAAAATCACTCAGAACTTGAAAGGCATAAAGTAATTGATCAAAACAGTACTAAAGGACAGACTATCATGCCTGGTGAGACCAAAGTACAAATACTTGCAGAAACAAAAATTCCATAAATACACATAAGTCCAACTAGAAGCATGTAAAATGCCTCAGAAATACATGTTGCCCAGTCATGGAGTCTAAACCAAAAGACATGCTACTCACGTTTGACACAAAAGAAGAAACAGTAAGAAAAATGAAATTACTACTAGTCAGGAAACGGAAGCTGATAAGGCATTAAAAGATATGAAAAGCAGTAGTACTTCTACTCTGTGGTGCCCCCCCCCAAAAAAAAAATGTAATCAACTGCTTCAAAACTTTAAAACATAGAATATGATGATATAGATGTTTCTAAAGCTGGGCAAGAAAAAGTACAGCAACAGGCTATTAAAATCTCCAACACAACAGATGGCAATATAGTAAAACCCATTGAGGAGACATTTTGTTCAACAAATAGCCATGTTCTATTTGCGTCACATCATCTTCTGGAGGAGAAAATAATACCCAAAATGAAGCCAGACTCAGTATTCTGTACCTGCTAATGAAAGCCTTAGTCAAACTGATGAGCCTCAAAGAGGAGTGCACGCAACAGAGAAGAATGCATGGCATAAGATGGCCATGGTGCTATATCTCTGCCCAAACTGGGCATATTATCAGGTATTGTCGCAAGAGGCATAAAGCTCAGAGGCAGAATAGCCTTCTGCCTTTGAGGTCATAGGAGAGCCGAGCTGGGATTTGGGTGACTAATGTTGCTAATTCCCACAGGTCTGAGCTGGGGGGTCATGAGGCATAATGCACCTGGCAACTCATGTGGATATGTAGGGCTGCAGTCTTGGAGATCTGGGGGTGGGGGTTAGGATTCCATACACCTGCCCTGACTGGAGAAGGTCACATCACTTTCTTATAACAGAAATGGCTACAGACAGAGTAGTAAAGGCTTTTGCTTCTGTAAAGAGGGACCAATGACTGGAGTTAGGATTCTAGGTAACTTCACTGTGGCTAGATGCCACCG
Source organism: Protopterus annectens (assembly GCF_019279795.1). Lineage (NCBI taxonomy): Eukaryota > Metazoa > Chordata > Ceratodontiformes > Protopteridae > Protopterus > Protopterus annectens. Next base: position 917,220,906 of record NC_056748.1, on the reverse strand, counting down.
AACTATGATATACTGGACAGGAATTATGCAGATAAAAGCAGAACAGAGTGGAACTCAAACCTCTGGCTGTAGTGTGGACAATGAACTGTGAATTATATAGATGAACTGAATCATGAGGTATTTGCCTGAACTAAGCTGTGTGTGACTGAGTCTGTTATGATATATAAAATGTTTGCTGACAAGTAATGAACTTTCACACTTTGTCAGTGTAAATAAACTGCATTCTATCTGTGTCAAGTGGCTCAAGGTGTTAACTTGCTAAAATATACATACACACACACACACACACACACACACATATATATATATATATATATATATATATATATATATATATATATATATTATAGATATGCAAAGCTACTGACATTAATCAAAACTGCAGGAGATCAACAATCAACAATCAAGAAACAAAAAAATAATAAACAAATTAGCACCAAAACACAACATACATTTTGCTACTTAAATATACCAGCTCTGAGACATATTCCCTAACCCGGTTATTATAGCATCTAACAGCAAAGCCAACAGTTTTCCTATCAACCAAAATAAGTAGGCAGAAAAGCTGTAAATTTAACCACAAGTCATCCTATTTAAGTGGGCCTATATATATATATATATATATATATATATATATATATATATATATATATATATATATGGGTTCCATACATTAGATCGAATTTTCACTAATTTGAAATAGTGCATGGAATGCTCACTGCAGCGAAAGTGCACTTACGTGAAGTTCAGTACAACAAACGGGTGTTGTACTGAACTTCTGTGCTGTATTCATGGACCTTAGGGTTAGGGCTATCCCCTTACCATGACCTGTACCCTAACCCTAAGGTCCGTGACGACTGCAGCGTAGTGAAGGACATAGCAATGTCCTCCACTATGGTGCGATAGTCAAAAACCTTAGGGTTAGGGCATGGGTTAGGGTAAGGGGATAGCTTTTACTAACTATCCCCTTACCCTAATCCGTGCCCTAACCCTAAGGTCCGTGACTATCGCACCATAGTGGAGGACATAGCTTGTTTTTTATGTCCTCCACTGTGCTGCGGTGTTTTCGGTGAAGTGCACTTACACAAAAGTTCACTTTCGTTAAACTGAACTTTCGCAAAAGTGAGGCTTCCTATTACAAGTTCAAAGTAGTGAACTTTCGTTATTGTAATAGGAATCCATATATATATATATGGGTTCCTATGAATATACCGACAGTCAGAACATCGACACTCACATCATCGACACCAAAGCATCGACTGTTCAGAACATCGACATTTCAGGTAAGCGATCTTCCCCCTTACAGGACCCATGGTAGCACTTGTTTCTCTATTATGACGTTAAGGACAACGTAAATTGTAAACAGTCGCGTAAACCTTACGCGTTGCAACAGGGAAACAAGTGCTACCATGGGTCCTGTAAGGGGGAAGATCGCTTACCTGAAATGTCAATGTTCTGAACAGTCGATGCTTTGGTGTCGATGAGGTGAGTGTCAATGTTCTGACTGTCGGTGTATTCATAGGAACCCATATATATATATATATATATATATATATGTTTTTTTTTTTTTTTTTAATTTACATTTGTTAACCGGGTAGGGTCCGACTGGGTTGAAAAAAACCCCGTTTTCAGTGGAGACCCGGGGAGAAAAGCTCCACAACAAAAAGAACATTTTTAAGGTGCAAGCAGTAAACTTAGTTTAAGGAGTACGTTGCTAACAATATGTAAATGAGCTTAACAAAAATATTATAGCAAAATATAATAACAGAATACAATATAAACATGCATGTTTCAGGCATACAGGAATACTATTTTTTTTTACAGTGTATATGAGGTACATAATTCATGTAGCTTTACAAGGTGAGTCCCTTCTGAAAGACCTAAATTGGTCATATAGTTTTACAAGTTAGGTCATCTGAGCAAACAAAGATTCATGAAGATAAGACAGATAGTGGGATAGCCCTATGGGGATTAGCACTATTTGGGCTAACATGTGTGAGATGAGTGGGAAAAAATAGGAAAAATATTAGTTGGGAGCAATACAAGGGCATAGTCATTTATCATTTAAATAATCTTTCAGTGTAGTTTTAAATGTGGACAGGTTGGGGGGTTTTGTTATCTGTTGAGGAAAGGTGTTCCGATCTTTGTTTATTTTATTGGAGTAGAGGGAGTCTCCGTGATATTTGTGAGATTGGGTTACTTTTAGCATTAGTTTATTGGATGACTTGAGGAGTCTACAGTTTATGTTTGGCTGGACTAGATTTGACAGAGCTGGGCAGTCGGTATGGCTGAATATGATTTTATGGGCGAGTGAAAATTGTTTTAGAAATAATAGGTTGGGAAGTTCTAGCCAGATGAGCTGTCGGAGAGTGGCGCAGTGGTGTGTTCCCTGTGGTTGGCTGGTGACAAACTTAGCTATTCTGTTATAGCAGGAGTCTAGTTTATTTAGGTCAGTTTTTGGCAGGTTAGTAAAGACCTCAGAGCAGTATAGGACGGTGGATAGCAAGTGGGATCTTGCAGTGGCCAGTCTAGCTTGTTGTGTAAGGTAAGGTTTAACCCTGTATAGAGCACCTAGTTTAGAGTGGATTTTTTTTTATAGTCAGATAGATGTGTTTATCAAATTTTAGTGAGTCATTTATGGTACCCCTAGCAGCTTGGTCTGATTGGTGGGTTCGATTTTTGTACCGTTGTTAGATAGTATAGAGAGGGACTGGATCCTGGGTTTGGAAAATTTATTAGAGAAAATTATGAGCTTGGTCTTATTTGGATTTAGGATGAGATCGTCACTGGTGAGGTACTTTTCAATGTCTTGGAATGATGATTGCATTTTGTGTTGGAGTTCTTGTGGGGAGTAGGCTGAGCAGATAAGGGAGGAGTCATCTGCATATTGGATGATGGTGGCATGTTGGGTGGCAGTATATAGGTTGTTGGTAAATATTATAAAGAGGAGGTGCCCAAGTATGGAGCCTTATCATACCCCCATGGTGACTGGTAATAGTGGAGAAAGTCTGTTTTCTCATTTAGTGGCCTGTTAATGGTCAGATAGATAACTGTGAAACCATGTTAGGGGTGTGATATTGAGATTGTAAGTAGCAAGTTTGTTGAGGAGCAGCTGATGGGACACTGTGTCAAAAGCTTTTGACATATCTAAGAAAATGGCTGAGTCTAGTTGTCCTTCATTTTTGAGGAGGTGAATGGTCTCTGTAAAGGTTATGAGGGCTGAGTTAGTACTGTGTTTAGGCCTGAAGCCATACTGGGTGCTGGAGTGTAGATTGTTGGTAGTGAGGTGATTCATGAGTTGCTGGTGGATACAGTTCTCTAGAATTTTGGAAAGGGGGATAAAATGGTGATGGGACGGTAGTTAGTTATGTCTCTAGATGGGCCGCCCTTATGAAGTGGTATGATATGAGAGATTTTCCATAATTTAGGAATGTACTGTTCGGAGATAGAGTGGTTTATTAGTAATGATATGGGGTAGCCAATGGATGGGACAGCTAGTTTTAGGTATTCATTTGGAAGTTGGTCAGCAGCTAAGCAGCAGGGTTTTAATTTAAATAGGAGTTTTCTTATGTAGGAAGTTGGGATGGAAATAAAGGAGAAGGAGTTTGCATCATTAGAGGTAGGGGAGGGGACAGTGAATGGTAGGATTGTTTTGTTGTCTAAGAGAGAAGTGATAGAGATGATGAAGTGGGAATTGAAATGTGAGGCTAAGGGCACAGAGGAGTTAGTAGTGAGGGGGGTAGGTGTTTTACCGGGGTTAAGCAGGTGGTTGATATTCTGCCAAAATTTTTGTGGATTGTGCTGGTATTTTTGTTGGCAGGTGAGGAAATAGATTATTTTATCCTTAATGATGTTTTCTTAGCATGATTTCTAAGTTTTGTGTGTGTGTGTGTGTGTGTGTGTGTGTGTGTGTGTGTGTGTGTGTGTGTGTGTATATATATATATATATATATATATATATATATATATATATATATATATGTACACACACACACACACACACACACACACACACACACATTTTACTATTGTATGAGTGATTACGACAATTTAGAATTTTGGAATAGCATAACAACAAGATCGTAAACCGACAATGTCAGAAACCACGAGAGGGAACAATGTTGAATATTAAACCTCCCTACCTGCACAGTCACAGCAACAAGTGCTAACATGGGGTCTAGAAAGGAACCAAGTCTGTCTGTTTGCTCCCATAGTGCTCAAAATATTCGGCTTATGATCTTGTGGTCACGTTATTCCTGAATTTGAAATTGTTGCAATTGCTCATACAACAGTAAACCTACACACACACACACACACACACACACACACACACACACACACACACACACACACACACACACACACACACACACACACACACACACACACACTGTATATGTATATATATATATATATATATGTGTGTGTGTGTGTGTGTGTGTGTGTGTGTGTGTGTGTGTGTGTGTGTGTGTGTGTATATATATATATATATATATATATATATATATATATATATATATATATATATATATATATATATATATATATATATATATATATATATATATATATATATATATATATATATATACATATATGGGTCTACTACGGTTGATTGAAAACTCACTTGACTGAAAATGAAATTACTAGGACCACTTCACTGAAAGCTCACTTCACTGAAAACTCATTTCTTTGAAACTCATTTCATTGAAAGTTATAAATGGCCTTTTCCCCACTGTAGTGTGATCATGGAGTTAGTATATAAAGTAAGGGAGGGAGGCACAGCCCCCCATATTGGGGGGTGTGGGGGGCATAGTCCCCCACATATTATAAACATTTTAAACTATACACAGTGATACTTACAAGTGCAATAAATAACTGTTTCCAAAAAAGAATATATAACCAAGATATGTGGGGGGCTTTACCCCCCACACACCCCCAATGTGGGGGGCTGTGCCCCCACACCCCCCCTTACTTTTTATACTAACTCCAGGGTCGCACTACAGTGGGGAAAAGGCCATTTATAACTTTCAACTAAATGAGTTCCAGTCAAGTGAGTTTTCAGTGGAGTGAGCTTTCAGTGAAGTGGTCTTAGTAATTTCATTTTCAATCAAGTGAGTTTTCAATCAACCGTAGTAGACCCATATATATATATATATATATATATATATATATATATATATATATATATATATATATTTGTGTGTATAGCATTTTTTTCCATTTTGTTTAGTCTAGAAATTTTGTTTTTACTACACAAATGACGTTTTGTTTTACTGGACAGTATGTTAACCATGCTGCAATATTACTGTGCTTAACAGAGGTTGTTTCTTTTTTTATTTATTTAGTTACTTATTGACCAATTTCTTAATCTTGTTTTCATATGCTCCATGCTTTAATGTTTTATAGGGTACTTCAGATTTGTAATGTACCGTACTGACACATGGAAATTCATATTTCTAGTTTATACCTCTTTTCATATATATATGGGTATATTACAGTTTATCTAACATTTTTTATTTAAAATAGTACCCCAATACCCCTTACTTAAATATACTAACTCTCCAACTGTACAACCATAGAAAATTGAGAAAACCTATCACCGCTGACACACAAACCTGTAGATATCGTGTTACAACATGTAGGTGGATATTAGCAAGATACAAATGGTGCACTAAAGTAATTGCATTATAAGTCCTAGTATCATAACACCCTAAACAACACCAGCATAAATTTTCTATAGCCTGCTACACTTTTCTATCCAATATGTTTAGATCAAATGTCATTTAAACTAAATGAGTTTCAAATTAAATTTATATTTATTTTGTGATTAGTCAAAATGAGTTTTCAATCAAATGTTCTGCACCCAGACACACATATGTATAGATAGATATATATTATGCCATCTAAATAATCCATAAGCATACACACACACACATACACACACACACACATACGCCAAACAACCAGTGCATAGTGGGCACAAAAATAAATACTTATTTAGCATTTGTTTACTGGGAAAGTGCGATTGGGACAGAGCTTTTTTCCAGGGAGAAACACTCCAGATGAATGTCTTTGGAATATGGGAGGAAACCGGAGCACGCAGAGGAATCCCAAACGAATGCAGGTAGGACATGTAGACTCGACATAAAAGGCACATCATCCAAGAGTCAGAGCGGAGAACCCCTTGCTGTGAGGTGACAGTGCTAACCACTGCACAAAATTCAAAACAGACACAAGAGCATCATAAAATATCTGTTAATTCCATATTCTAAATCCAAGCTAGTACAATTGTTTTAAGTATGTACTTCTGAGGAAAATCTACAATGTTTCTGTGTCTATCATTCAACAGGATGATTGGCTGAAAAGTGTTTTTATTGTGCACTTGCACATTTACACACGTAGAGATATACACACAAGCGCGTATACAGACACACATAGATGCATGCACACACACACACACACACACACACACACACACACACACACACACACACACACACACACACACACTATTTTTTGCTACAACTCTTATAAATGTGAAAATATCTAACAAGAAATACTTGAATCAGAAATCATTCTGCACTTTCATTCTTAAGTCTCCTTGTAAGTTTTTACAAATTTCTTCTGGTATACTAAATTCTGCTATTCTAATATACCTGGGTTATCACTTATAGTCAGTGCATCAAATACAGAGAGACAGCATTTTTTTTCCATTTTGTTTAGTCTGGAAATGTTCTTTTTACTACACATATAACACTTTTGTTTTTACTGGACAGTATGTTAACAATGCTGCAATATTACTGTGCTCAACAGAGGTTCTTTATTTTCATTTATTTAGTTACTTATTGGCCAGTTTATTAATCTTGTTTTCATATGCTCCATGGTTTAATGTTTTATAGGGTACTTCAGATTTGTAATGCACCATACTGACACATGGAGATTCATATTTCTAGTTTATACCTCTCAGCTATGCCCACTTTTCAGATAAATCCCTAACTTTGTCTCATAACTTTACTGCACAACTCCTTAAATCAGTGATGCTTTGAGAACAAAGGCTGTGAATTATAAAAAAAATAATGACATTCATTACAGTTGTAGTCTTTTTCTTCAGAAAATGCATGTTAATTAATACGTTTGTTTTGTCAGCTTTTATCAGTTGTACTAATATTTGACATTTGAAAATAGTCCCTGATTTATGGGCTTTTTGTCCCTGAATATTTTTAGTTTTGTAACTAAATGTGGCGCTGAGAGGTTGAGAGCTATGTCCTTGTTGGCTTACTGTGGGTTTCATGTCATCAGAGAGAAACAAGACCTTAGTCCTTCACTACTTTTGCACTATATCTTGTAGTATTTCAAAGGATGTTGAAGGAGTAAGGAAATTAGTTTTTTTCTATAGAACAATTCAGTATTGGTATTCTAGCTTTGTTTACACCTAAATTTGAGGGTAGTATGGCTAGTAATGTATTAGGCTCTTTTTGAAAATTTCTGAGTGTACTTAATCTGTTTACTTTTTTTCATGAACTTGTTATTCAGACTGTGCACAGAATTACATTTAGCTCCTATCAAGAAAGTAATGAATAAATAATATAAATGTTCCCAGCAGGACGATTATGAACATCCAGATGGGCAGTCAGATTCAGAAATGTACCAGTGCCCAGAAGAGGGTAATTACGAGCCCCCACCAACTGGTCCTGTCAAAAGGCAAGGCATTCAACTGCCTGTCTTCAATAATTCAAAGGCAGAATATGCAGGTACTGCAAAAATGAAGAAATATAGCAAAAAAGCATAGTTGTATTTCATTTATGCTGTATAAGGAATAACATGTTAAAAACATTTTATTATGTAAAGATGAGGAAGAGAGATGATGCTATCATTTTGAAGACATTCTTCCTAGGAATTCCTGTGTTAATTATTTAGTTAGGGTGTAAATTTTGAATATTCATACAAAGAAATACAATCACTAACCAAAAATGTAAAATTCAGAAAAGTGTAATTTAGTTCAAGGCTTTAAGGTGTCCAGTGCAAAGACACTGCATTTAGTACTACTTGAGTTAATACTAGCAATTTTAGAACATCTGGGCAATATGGAATGATATTAGGGCACAGACAAAGATTCCTCATACACATGGAGTGCACAAAACCATTTCTCTAATTACACTATGAAAAGCCTATTGTTTCTGGTGTTTAAAATTCATCTACATTTTGACATATAGTTAGACATTATGTCCTCACTCTTTTGTACCTGATGAAGCCTCAGGATGGGGCAATTAGTGTATTCCTGATGTTTAACGAATTTGCCTGTTATCTAAAGTATATTCAAGAAAGGGCTTATTTTATATATCAGTAGCTAAGTGTATTTGCCTTGTCATATAGATACGAGATATTCTTGGTATCTAGTACAATAGAGTCCAACCTGACACCACATACCCCAGATATTTCCCAGCCTCATCTGGGCATAGGTAGTTATACAGAGGTGTAGAAAAATCATGATTTCCTGCTGTACCCTGGTGACTCTCCATTCACTGATACTACAGGTATTACTGCAGAAGTCCAAAACATCGTATGCGTTCCATCACTTTACTGATACTGCACCCCTTTACTAGCTTCCTAAGAACCACAAGAAGGCAGAACAAGTCTTGACACAGCCCTCCTCCATCAGGATGTCATTTCCTCATGCAGATAAGCTATATGTTTTCTTAGGAGTCAAGGTTATCACCCACAACAATAACCAGAGGTGTTAACATTTGTGACATGACTTCACTTAAGTCAGGCTCAAGTCATAAAAGTGTTAATTGAGACATGCTTCAGAAAATATAAACTGTGATTGATTTGACTTTGACTTGAAGACATATGACAAGGGATTTGACTTGAGGTTAATTACTCAATTAAGACTTAGATTTCTTGTTCTTTTATACACATAGCCAACATTTCCCAGGGATTTTTTTTTTCTGTTATAAGATAAAAAGACACTAGTCTGATCTTTTAAAATATGGAAATTCTCAGAGCATTGATTGGATCAGCTTTATCAGGAAGACATTTATTTGTGTCTTAAATGTTAGCTGTTAGTTGTTACAGACCAACACCATGCATTATAGTCTTTTGATACCACATATATTCCAGTAAGGGTAAAAGAAGAAAAGTGGACAGCAGAGTTTACGGAACAAGAATCATAGACACAACACTGATGCCATCCAACTCCATAAGCATTTTAAAAAACATAAAGACGGGTAAATTTTTTTTTTATTAAATAATAGACTAACTCAAAATATTTTTAATGTCTTTACAAACCTTTTTTTATTGTTATCTCTCTCCCTCAAGTCTGCCTCACTGATACACTGACTTCTCTACCATCACCCATTTGTCCTATTCATTCCTTCTGACAGACTGCAACTGGGCCCTCAAGGGGAGCCCATTAACCCCCTTATTGTGTATCATGACATGACCCCATCAAGGCAAGAGTCCTGTGATGTATTCATTACCTGCATTCATCTCATTAGTTTCCCCATTCCGGGCAAAGGTTAAACCCATCAACCCCGACTCCCCCCAAGGTAATAGTCTTGGGCCTTATTCATTCCCTGGTCCTTAATTCCCCAGTCACATTTCTCCTGGGAAGTGAGGGTTGAGAGTGGACCATTTAGAAGATCAGGTGGATCAGCTTAACCCTGTTCATGTGGTTTTACCATGGTCTTTGCAATGGTTGCCTTCTCATGGAACTACAAAAGAGCAGTGCTGCACATGTTGTCCCTAATTATGTGCAGCTTGATTATTCCTACGTGCATTTCTGCCAGTGATATATCAACACTTCAGCAGATGTCACCAATATGCCTCCCTTCCTCCAGAACTAGGTAGTTATCATCAGTCACATGAACCCTCTTCTGAAACATAAACAGAATGTGTTGAGGAACACATATATTTCTCAGAGACTGCCACTTCTTTGAAGTCATCTTCCTCTTCACATAAAGCAAAGTACTTCCCTAACTTTCCTCAAATGTAATCTGGACAAATGGATGGGAAACTTCCAATTCACCCCTGGTTTAGCATTCTTATGAATAGGGGTAACATGAAAATGTTCTACTTGGCTCTGGATTATTCATATTTTAATTATAAGGGCTACAAAATCATGGGAATACAGGGCTAGGCTTCAATAGAACCTCATGGATCAATAGCCAGGTAAGTACCTATGAATCCATCCCTTGTCATCCAGTCCTGCCAATGTCCATTCTGCTAATCAAACACACATTAAGTGGGCTGAAATCAGTGTTTCATAGGGTCATGCATCACTACAAATCAATACTATGTCACTTGCAGATTGTTGCTTGGGAATATCTTTTAGTGTTGCAAGCAGAAGTGGAAGGTCGACCAATGGATTCAGGTGAAAATAGGATGAAAAAGACTGGGAAATCCCATATTAATAATAAATCTTAGCCAGTAATACACTTTCTCGGTTAGTTTTTTTTTTAATTTAACAGAAAATAGTGGAAACTACTTAACTGTTTTTTTTTGGGGGGGATAAACACTAGATCCACCATTTTCTGCGACAATGGACATTGTGATTTTCAGTTCTAAACCCTTTTTCAGTGTCTATGTTGGATTCCTTATTTGACTTTTGGTAAATAGCTATACCTGAAATGACTAAGGTGTTATAAATTTAAAAATACATTCAGAAACCAGATAGATAAGGTTTGTTTTTAATTTCTACCAGAAAAAAATCCTCAACTGCCAAAATCATAAAACAGTTTATTTCCTATGTGACCACACCTGACTGCAATTGTATATTGTTTGTTATTCATAGTATCTGTGGGTACACTTGCTTAATTGAAAACTTCACCTTAGAACACAAAATACATGTTTTTTATTGCATCCTTGTTTTCTGATCTATTTTAATGCCTCAACATTACTCAAAATGCTTCTTTTACTGTTTTAATCTGTTTCCCTCAAAATGGTGGATGATGGAGCCTTCCTTGGTAATGTGATTTTTCTTGCTTTCATTCCTTCTTCCCAGAATGCATTTCAAGTTATCTTTATATGAGTCATGCTAGACATAAAGAAGTGGTGCTGTTTTCTCATACCATTAAGATAGAATGGCAGGACTGTGAAGAACTGTTATCTAAAAACACCTTCTCTAACAGAGCAGCTTTTGTATTTCCCTGACTGAGCCTCATTTATGTGTTTGTCAGAGCTTGTTCTATGTTATAAATAGCTGTTAGCTACTTCCTGCAAAAGAAAGTAGGTAAATAGCAGTTTTTTGTAATGGGAATTTTTTGTAGTTCTAAAAGAAATGACAGACCTCCCCCCCTCCCCCCACATTCTCATACTGAGGTGTGAAAATTCTCACTGCAGTAAATGATCCTTGCTGTACATTTACATATGACAAGTTAGTAGGACTCCAAACTAAGTTTGTATGATACTTCCCAATGCCTTCAGTGGGAAGGTTTTTTTTTTCTCTCATGAATGATGCAAAATTAAAATCTGCTTTACTAATTCCTTAACTATTTCAGTCATGTTCATCTCCCTTTTTTCTATTTCAAATGTATTTATACTTTAACCAGGAAAGTGAACTGGTCCCAGGACCCTTTGCGGACATGACTCAGGCTACATTGGCAAAAATAATACAAGTAATAAATGCACTTAGCAATACAAAGAAAAAAATACTGACATAAAGACATTGACAAATACTGCATGTGCAACACATAGCCAATGTAAGTAAAACATTAAGCCACAGTTACTAGAATGTATACAATAATAATGCTTAACTCTACTATGTTCAATGTATTATAATGAACTGTATGCCACCATACTGCGCACACAGACATATATATGTTATTTTCATGTGATTTGTACTGTTAGATGTTATAAAATTCAATGTTATGGGGTTTAGATGATTTGGCTTTTAGATGTTCTGGTCTCAATGTTATGAAATTAGATGTTATGGGTTTTAGATGTTTTGAAGTTGACGCACACACACACACACACACACACACACATATATATATATGTATATATATATATATATATATATATATATATATATATATATATATAGAAAAAGAGAGATAGATATAACATATGTGTAAAAAAACATGAGTGTGTGTGTGTGTGTGTGTGTGTGTGTGTGTGTGTGTGTGTGTGTGTGTGTGTGTGTGTGTGTGTGTGTGTGTAAAACAGAGAACTATATTATATGCATACCTGACAACTGTCCAGATTTTTGCCTCATATTTTTGGTCTGTTTGTCATAAAATCTGTGTTTTTCTAGCAAATCACTGGGATGTTCTGAGTACTGAAGTTACTAAATAAAGATATATGTTTGAGTTTCAGACTTCATATTCTTCAGAAAACTGCATGCTAAGGAAAATCATGTTATTCTATCAACTTTCTAAGTTTATAACAGCAATATTTAAAATCTGCCCCTATTTTTTGGCCTCTGTGCCCCCATTATGTCTGTCTTTGCCCAGATATCTTGTGTTAAGAGGCTAAGATATATGATTATATGCCTGTGTGTGTACTTTATGTCCTTTAAAGAAAAACAAGAAACAATTCAAAATGGAAACTTTGTGTAACTGTATGTTTGCCTACACATAATCACACACAAACACACACACACACACACACACACACATACACACACACACACACACACACACACACACACACACACACACACACACACACACACACACACACACACACACATATATACAGTGGATATAAAAAGTTTACCTACCCCTGTTAAAATGCCAAGTTTTTGTGATATAAAAAATGAGACCACAATAAATCATTTCAAAACTTTTCCCACCTTTAATGTGACCTATAACCTGTACAATTCAATTGAAAAGAAAACAAATCTGTTAGGGGAAAAAAATATAAAAAATAAAAAACGTACAATACACTGGTTGCATAAGTGTGCACACCCTTAAACTAATACTTGGTTGAACCACATTTTGATTTAGTTACAGCATTCAGTCTTGGTTAGGAGTCCATCAACATGGCACATCTTGACTTGGCAATACTTGCCCACTCTTCCTTGCAAAAGCACTTCAAATCTGTCAGATTGCAATGCTTCTCTTGTGCACAGCCCTCTTTAGGTCACCCCACAGGTTTTCTATTAGATTTAGGTCTGGGGTCTGGCTGCGCCATTCCAAAATTTTAATTTTCTTCTGATGAAGCCATTATTTTGCTGATTTGAATGTATGCTTGGGATCACTGTCGTGTTGAAAGGTGAAATTCCTCCTCATCTTCAGCTTTCTAGCAAATGCCTGAAGGTTTTGGGCCAATCGTGACTTATATTTGGAACTGTTCATAATCCCCTCCACCTTGACTAAAGCCCCAGTTGTAGCTAAAGCAAAGCAACCCCAAAGCATGATACTGTCACCACCATGCTTCACTGTGGGGATGGTGTTCTTTTGGTAATCCAAAGTGTTGTTTCTGCACCAAACATGCCTTTTGAATTGTGGCCAAAAAGTTCAACCTTGGTCTCATTAGACCATAACACATCTTCCCACATGCTTTTGAGAGACTTGTTGTATTGTTTTGTAAATTTTAGCCAGGCCTGGATGTTTGTTTGTGTAAGAAAAGACTTCCACCTTGCAACTCTATCCCATAGTCCAGACATATAGAGAATATGGAAGATTGTTGTCACATGTAGTACACAACCAGTACTTGCCAGAAATTCCTGCAGCTCCTTCAGTGTTGCTGTAGGTCTCTTGGAAGCCTCCCTGACCAGTTTTCATCTTCTCTTTTCATCAGTTTTGGATGGACGTCCAGTTCTTTGCAATGTCACTGTTGTTCCATATTTTCTCCACTTTTTGATGGCTGTCTTCACTGAGTTATATGGTATATCCAGTGTTGTGGAATTTTTTTGTACCCTTCTCCTGACTGATACCTTTCAACAATGAGATCCCTTTGATGCTTTGTAAGTTCTCTGTGAATCATGGCTTTTGCTGTAGCAGGCAACTGAGTAAATGTTAGGAAAATCCTACTAGGACAGCTGAACTTTATTTGGCATTAATCAGAGTCTCTTTAATTGATGGCAGGTGTGTACCCAAGAAGACTGAATGTTGTAATTAAATCAAAAGGTGTTTTAACAATTTAACAAATTAAGGGTGTGTGCACACAACAAAGTATTAGTTTAACGGTATGCACACTTATGCAACCAGCATATTGACCTTTTTTTTATTTTTTATATTTTTCCCCTAATAGATTTGTTTGTTTTTCAATTGAATTGTACAGGTTATAGGTCACATTAAAGGTGGGAAAAGTTTTGAAATGATTTATTGTGGTGTCATTTTTTATATCACAAAAACCTGGCATTTTAACAGGGGTGTGTAAACTTTTTATATCCACTGTATATATACACACATGGATCCCTATCAAATGCTAGAGTTTTCAGAAACTCAAAATTCATATGGTCAGTACAGTGAATATTGGGAAATTTACCGTTTTCTCACTGTAGTGCGATCTTGGAGTAGGTGTATATAATTTGCAGGGGGTGTGGGGGGTTACAGGGAAGCTTGCCCCCTGTAAAAACATAAAAAAGGTAGAATTTTTTTTTTTTATGTTCGTGCTTTTGGAAACTGGATCATATGGTCCTGACCATATGAATTTCGAGTTTCTGAAAACTTGATCATCGGATGGGGACATTATATATATATATATATATATATATATATATATATATATATATATATATATGTACATATGTGTGTGTGTGTGTGTGTGTGTGTGTGTGTGTGTGTGTGTGTGTATAAAAATATATGTAACATGTAGAATACTATATGTGAGATGCAGTACTGCATTTAAATGCACATGTCTGACTGAGTGTGTGTGTGTGTGTGTGTGTGTGTGTGTGTGTGTGTGTGTGTGTGTCTGTGTGTGTACATTTAAACACAGTTAAGTACTTCTGATTTCTTTATCTTAATGTTTTTAATGTAAGAGCACATAGTAAATGTACGTTACAGTAAATTCAGCTGTATATTATGGTTGCCATCAGTGGTCACATTTCCTCTGTGGACTACAGAATGCTCATGCACTCTAACAATGTAAGGACTGACTTAAAGTCAGTGGGAATCTCTTATCATGGATCTGCATGTACAAGATATGCACCCCCCCCCCGGGAGGATGTCACAAAAAGGCATAAATGACCTTTTTATGAACATTATCAGAGCATCTAGTTGATAGAGTTGCCACTTGTCTCTCTTTCTGCAGTTCTGTCCTGTGTGTGCGGGGTGGGGGCTAGTAAATGGTAAATGTATTGATACTTTACAAGAAAAAATATTTTCTGACTGTTCTCTAAATGCCACAGAAATTATTGATACTGCAGTTAGGTTATCTTAACATATAAACTATTATAAATAACCAACATTTGAAGCTTAGTATTTCAGTACTGTGATGCTGCTTATGTAAATTTGTCAGTGGAATTGACAACTGCCTTTAAACCCCTGACTGATCTAATTGCTTTGTTTTGCTATAAAAGGAGAGTGTTAAGTTCTCCTTCCCTCTGCAATAAAACAGTGGAAAACAGTTCCACATATTTCTGTCTTTTTTATATCAGCTGCTGTGTTTATTTATTTATTGACATTTGTTTACTGGGAATGTCCACTGGGCCAGAAACCAGCCCATTTCCAGTGGAGGTCCGGGGAGAAAAGCTCCAAGGGTTACATTAACACTAACATATTATTTCAAAAGTTTCATACAATTATAATAGTTACATGCATTCTGACAAGAAAACATTAGCTCAAGTTACATGATAACTGACAATTTCAGAAGAGCTTAGAAGCTACATAAAAGAAAGAAGGTTAATTAAAGGATTGCGACAGGGTTTAGAAGCAGAGAATTCTGAAGAACTAAAGTAACTATGGAAAAGATAGAAGGTTGTTTAGTGGATTGTGAGAGGGCTTAGAAACAGAGAGGGTGGACTGAGTCTGTAGGTTTTATAGTGGGTTACCACTAAATAAAGTAATTTGATAAGTGTTCCTGGCATTAGCAAGATTAATTGCCCATCTAAGATTGACAGCAGTACCCGATAGGGTAAACTACAGATTTACCTGTGTCTATGATATGTCATGCAGGTGGAGACAAATTCCTCTGCAAGTATGTTAAAAGTTAAACTTAAAAAAATAGGTGGGTTTTTCCCTTCCTTTGATCTCAATGCAATGAAATTAAAGTTTTAAAAAGTACAAACAGGTTTCTGGTACCAACACAATACTGGAACGATATTGTAGGGATAAATGAAACCTAACGGTTGAATTAAACTTTAGGAGAAGACAGAGTTTTCCTTTAACCTGTTGATTTCAAGCATCTCTATGATTTTGTGGACTACTGGCATTAGGAATTTACTATCTTTTTGTATCCTTTCATTTCATTGAAGGGCCACCAGTACATCCCCAATACCTTGCCCACACAAACCTTAGAGGCAGTGCATAACAACAAGTTGAACATTCATAAAAGTAAACAATTTACTGGTACATAGCTTCTTAAAATGCTACTAAATATTCCTAAATGCTATTTTTAGAAACAAAATGGTTTCAAAGATATCCTGCCATTCACCTTAATAATGCCATTACAGCCTAAAAGTATTTCCTCTCAAAAAGTGAAAAAAATATTTTAAGCAATTTAAGTATTTTATTTTAGGTAAATAAAATAGCAGCAAATGAATGAAGAAATAATTATCTTTTTATCAAAGCAGCACAGTTTTTTTAATTGCTACACTTTTGTATAAATGGCTCATGCCACAATACAGAAATCTGTACAAAACTATTGGAGGCTTTTGTGAGCGATTCCCACACACAGGTAATACAGCCACCTCCAGTTATCAACCATTATCATTCATCATCATCTTCATCGTGGTTACTGCAAATAAATGAGTGTAAAATCAGTTTTGTTAAGGATGTAAAATAATACTCCTCTCGAAATAGTCTCTAATGCTAAACTACTAGGAGTCCTGATTGATGACCAGCTAAAGTTTGATAATCATCTACAAGTAAATATCAAAAAACACACAAAAAATAGGCATACTTTACCGCCACAACTGTTACATCTCTCCCTCCACTAGGCTCACCTTCACCAACACTTACCTTATCCCATCCCTCCTATACAGTGCCTCTATCCTTACTAACCTGCAATCCTCCCTCAAGACTAGACTCTCCTCTTGCTATAATAAAATAACAAAATTGGCAACTGGCCATAGATCCACTTCCCATCATTACACTGCCCTACACCAACTGAATTGGCTTGAGCTGTCCAATTACCTCATCTTTAT
This sequence comes from Protopterus annectens, assembly GCF_019279795.1. NCBI lineage: Eukaryota > Metazoa > Chordata > Ceratodontiformes > Protopteridae > Protopterus > Protopterus annectens. Next base: position 917,203,649 of record NC_056748.1, on the reverse strand, counting down.
TCAACTTGTCCAAGCACACAAACTTATTTTCACTGCCTCTTTCTGCCCCTCTCTTGCCACTACCTTTAAAATGCACCAACCAAATAGACTTTTGAGATCTAATTCCCAAAATCTAATTGAACTGCATAAACCTGCCTGTCCACCAGGCAAATATCTAATGTCCTTCTCTCTAATGCGCCACTGGAATTCCCTCCCACCTCTCATTCGCACCACCAGCAGCCTCTCTTCATTCAAAACCTTACTTCACACATACCTGACTTCACTATGGGAATGCTCTTGCTCCCACCCCACATAATTTCCCTACACTATAGTTACTGTCTATAAGCAATAATTCACAAAAGCCTCCCATTGTTTTGTACCCCTAATAAACTCTAGGAATTAACATAACTCCTAGAATATTACAATTCAGCAGCCTAGAAATTAACTGCATGAATTAGCATAACTATTAAAAAATTCAGACTTTCTGTTATTGCATTGTGTTAATATGTTAAACTGTTAAAAACTTTGACGTTTGTAAATATTACTCTTATTGCATTGTACTAATATGTGCACTCTACTAATATGTGTTTTTCTATTTGTTTAATTTTGCTTCATTTGTGCACATTACATTTCTCTAATAACTTACTAATAACTTACTGTGCCTTCTGTGGAACTTGACATGGTAAAACTCCACTGCCAATCATGAGCGAACAGGTGATCCGCTGTGGCTACCCCTAACTGGAAAAAGCCGAAAGAAGAAGAAGACATTTCTCTAATAACTTACTCATGTTAAATCTGTAATTTGCAATTTTCTGGAGCTTTTCTCCCCAGGACTCCATTGAAAACGTGCTCCTTGTGGCCCAATGGACTATCCTGGCAAACAAACTATAAATAAATAAATAAATATTTTCATTGCCTAAAGTGGTCAAAATTCAAGAAAGAGTACACAAATTAAGGCGAGTATAGTTCCGGAGGAAAGAAATAGCAATTCACAATTCTGTAGCAGCGTTCAGTTATGTCAATTTTTTGGCAATTAATGGGGGTATAAAGGGAACAAAAAAAAGAAAACTCATAAATCTTTAGAAATGTGTCACTAATACAGTTGAAGAAACTGAAAATTTAAAATGACAATGCCCATCACAATAAGAAATGAGACTTAAATAGTTAAAAGATTAATAATATTACTTTATTTCAGGTATTGGATGTGTTTGAAGTGTTATTTATCTTTCATGTTTTTATTTGTGCAGCTATAAGGAATACCTCCAAATTAAAACAGCCATTCCTAATCACACTTCATTTCATCCAGTAACTCAGTCTAAAAGTGCACAGTTAGACACAGTCAACCATCCTAAACAAAAGGCAGCCACTGATGCTTATTATACTTGGTTATAATGTGTAACACACCACTTTCCTTCCTTGAAAACAATTACTTCCTCCTTTTCTTGTTAGGTATGGTTATCTAGTACTCACCTGTAAATTGAAAAATGATTAGTGCAAAAATTGACAAACTGGTGGATGAAGGAAGGCAACATTTAAAATGGTGTTGGCAGATGCAGAAGATGTGTCATTCACAGTGGACGTCTAGTAAGACAGGAGATTGATAGGATATCTTGGAGTCACAGCTTACTGAATGGACTTGAAAGCAGATGTTCTTCTAAACATCTCGCATGCCTATAGCTGAATCAAAGGATCACATACTGAAGAAAGAATTAATGGAGTTTGAATGAGTATGCCATCAGTACCAAATCTAGAAAAATGAATAAATAAATTACATCATCTAGAACAATGCTGACAGCTTTAAGAAGATATTTGTCACATGCTTTCCAGGTATAGAAGACAAAGGTGATGATGATGATAACAGCCATCTTAATGATGATAACAACTGGAATGACCTTTCAGTGAAGGAGCAAGTGAATTTAAACAGGATTCTGAAAGGAAGACCCACCCACACACACAAACACACACAGAGACTACAGTGGCTTTGCACATGTGCTGTAATTAGTTGATGAAGATGGACTTCTAAGGCATGTTGCATAAGCTTCTTGCTACAAACAACTACCCTTTTCAAGGATGAGTTTGAAAGAGAGTTTGGACAATATGGAATCCTTGCCACTATCATAATTTGTTAAAGCTTAACCTTATGGCAACTTAAACCTTTGCTGCTCAGTGGCTACTAGAAGTTGGGCAATATTCCTGAGGTTAGTGGACAAAAGAAAACTATATTCACAGTGAAACTGTGAAGTTATATTAAGGAACGCGATATTATGACACCTTTGTATAAGCTACAGATGGGTAGAAGATTAAGACAATAAGTACTGTGGTTCCCTGTTTCCTCTTCCTCAATCATCACTTAGAAAAACAGAAATAAGGAGTTTGCTGCATGAGAATTTGATCTGATGTCTTCAAGAATTTCTCCACAAATGATTCTGAGAGATCTTTGTTCTCAAAGTGATAAAGTACATCTACTTTACTCTGACCCTGTGTATCTAAAATCGACTGTGCCGGATCCATCGTTTTGGCCTCATGTGGAAAAACATGATGAAAAACCGAAGAAGGTGTCTGCAATTATGAATGGCATTTACTGTTAAAAAGCAAAAAAAAAATTTTTTTTTTAAAAAGCAAACAATAGCTTCATAAGTGAGCACTCAATAAATTCACACACTATTTTGTGCTTCTTTCAGTTTGTGCACACTACGTGCCATTCTTTGGGAGTCTGATGTGGCATGGTCCCACACCATTAGCTAAAAAGTAGTCCTTCAGTGCATTAGCAGGACTTTCACTGGATGAAGGATGCTAAATCTGCATTAGTTTCATTAAACAAAAAAAAAGTCAAGAAACTGTCTCATTGCAGCCATCAAACTCAGATAAGCCATTATTATGGATTGATCAACGTTTTGTTTGAGGCCATAAACAAGTGGAGTTATCCTCTCACTGTACAAAGCAGCAATGAGACCTGTGCCAGTGCCAGCATCAAGTGCGCCCACTGAAAAAGTGTTCAGCCATTGGGGGGAGGGGAATAATGCAGACTCATCTCTTGAAAAAGACTGACAAAGTCCTGTCCAACTTAATTTTTTGCAAATTCAGCAAATTGTAGGTGGTCCCAAATGATCTTAAGTCAACAGAGCATAAAGAGATGGCATAAAGTATACTATATATTTATTGAAATACATTTTAGTTAACTTTTTCGTTTTACAAATTTTTTGGTATAATTTATTTATTTTGTTTATTACATTTGTTAACCAGGAAAGTTCAACTGGGCTAGAAGCCCATTTTCAGCAGAGGCCCAGGGAGAAAAGCTCCAAAATACAGTATAATTATATTGTTTTGAATATAAACAGTAGTATTTAGTCTACAGCACTGATTACGAACATTAAAAAAACACACAATATTGTACAAAAAACTTTAAACACAAGAACTTTAAAAATACTCAATATAGTACAGAACTTAAGTAGACTAGTACAAAAACGTAGTATAAACAAATTTCATGTTGCACAAACATAATGTTTCTAGGTCAGAATTTTTGAGATTCCTGTAGGATGTGAAAGATCTTGTAAAATAGTATCATAACAAAGGTGCCAAAACAGCGATTAGTGAGGTGAGAATTAAAGTGAGAAAAGTTTAGATGGAAAGGAAAATATGGAGAAAGCTGTGGACGTGGGAAGAAAGTGGGAAGGGCATAAGAGGATATACTCAGGGTGGGATGAGTGTAAGTGGATTTAACTAGGGGTCAGACAGGAGCAGAGCCAATTATTTACAGGTAGGTGCGTAGCTGTTATTTGAAGTTATGATGCTGTGGAATTTTTGTAATTGTAGGAGGCAGAGTATTCCATAGTTTGGAGATTTTATTGGAATACAAGCAGTCCCCGTGATAGTTGCAAGATTGGGTGACCTTTGGCATAAGTTTATTGGAGGGTCTGAGGGTCCTGGGGTTGAGAGTAGGTTGGACAAGACTGGAGAGAGCTGGACAGTTAGAGGGTTGGTGAATTAGCTTGTGGACCATCGTTAGTTGGCCATGAGCTAGAAGGTTGGGGAGTTCTAGCCATTTTAGTTCAGAGAGCACAGTACAGTGGTGGGTCCTGTGTGTGGCATTTGTGGCAAATTTTGCTATTTTGTGATAGCATGATTCTAGCTTATTTAGTTCAGATTTGGAAAGGTTGGTGAGAATATGGGAGCCATAGAGGAGGGTAGAGAGCAGATGAGAATGGGCAGTGGCAAGCCTGACATTGTGGGTAAGATATGGTCTGGCCCTTTAAAAAGTGCCAAGCTTGATGTGGACTTTTTTGATTGTCAGAGAGACATGTTTTTCAAAAGTTAGATTCTCGTCAATAATGACCCTTAGGAGTTTTGTATAAGTCGTGGATTCAATATAGGTTCTGTTTGATGAATGTATTTAAAGAGGGGTGTGACAAGGTTTGGATTTTTTTATTTTTGAAGATTATTAATTTGGTTTTATTTGGGTTGAGAATTAGTTGTTGTTCTGATAGATACTTTTCTATGCTTTGAAAGGCTGATTGCATTTTTAATTGAAGTTCAAAGGGAGAGGGGGCAGAGCATATAAGGGCAGCATCATCAGCATATTGGACAGTGGTGGCTAGCTTGTTTATAGAGATGAGGTCGTTAGTGAATAGTATGAAGAGGAGAGGTCCAAGTACTGAACCTTGGGTCACACAAACAGAGATGGGGAGAAGGGGGAAAAGAGTGTTTTACCATTTGGTGGCCTGCTGCCGATTGGAAAGATAGCTGAGGAAGCAAGCTAGAGAGGCTGAGCTGATGCTGTTGGTTGAGCGTTTGTTAAGTAGAAGTTGATGAGAAATGGTGTTGAATGCTTTTGACATGTCCAAAAAGATGGAGGAGACTTTTTGGCCTTTGTTGAGGTGATGATGAATGGTGTTGGCAAAATAGATTAGAGCAGTGGAAGTACTATTTTAGTTCTAATTAACTATTTTTCAATCAAATGTGTCACATTATCGTTGTTGAAAGGGTTTGGTGAAACTACTTACTCAGAAAAAAGTTATAAAAGGTCTGTCAAAACATGGTATATGAATTTTTATTTTATGGTTAAATGTAAGGCTCTACTGTATCATTTTTTTTGGTCAGAAGTAATGGATGTAATGACTCAGTAATCATATTTGTGCATAATGTAAACATTTGTGAGAAACAGACAAGCCAGATTCATGCCCAATATATTCGATTACAAATTCCTATTTACTTGATTATTGGCAGAAACGTAATGCACTAGAACAGTTGCACCAAAATTACTTTATTTGCTTGATCCTATGCCGTGTTAGATATTTTTTATTTTATTTATTTTTGTGATGCCCGTGCACTGGCCCAGCAATCAAGGAGCCTCAATCCTCACCACTAACACCAGTGAGGGGCATCCATATAGGAAAAGGATAATAAATACACACACAGTAAAGTGCAATTTTGCTTAAGAGCACACAGAGATCACAGTCAGTCTGGGGCTGGTTTCTCCCTTTCTCTCCAGGTCCCCAATAAAACTCCCCACTGGCACAGTTATAGTGTCCAGATCTCAGCCTAGTGGGCAACCTAAAACCTCCAGCAATCTCTCTGTTCAACCAGTGCTTCGTGTCCCTGCCCAAGTAGCTGACACACACACACACTTTGAGATAAGAGTTTATACAACTGCACAGACACTCCTAGGAAAGGCTGGCACAGGTTCTCCAGCTGTGCCCCTTTTACCCAGACTATATGGTAAAAATCACTGCCACCACCCAGATAATATTTATCAGCTACTCAAAGACCCTTATGAAAGGGTGTCCAATTATACTGTGCAATATTATTATCCAAATGATAAGTGCAATTGAGCAGTCAAGACTTATTTGAAGAGACTTGGTACAGTATCACTATATACATGCAGTGTACTCTTAGAACTTAAATTATCTCTACACAAAACAGCCACAGCTGAAAGGTTTAAAAATTATTTAATAAATAATAAAAACATAAGACAATACTTCTTTCTACACAGTGCTAGTCAAGAGTTCAGACATCACAGAGATATATTCAAAATAATACAGTAGAAAAGTTCTGACATCACAGAAAAACAAACTACTCTAATCTTCCTATTTCCTAGCTGTATCTAATTGAAAACACAGTTCTAAAATCCTACTTACATATAGGCACAGGCAGTGTGGTGAGTTGGATGTTCTCAAGACAAATGCTCAAATGCTGTCATTCTTTCTGTTCTTAAAATGATAACACAGTACCACTGATTCATTTCAGATTACATCATTTCTTTCTGGTTCTCAGGCTAACAGACTCTCAGAGGTTAATAGCCTTTGATCTTGCAGTTGATCAGGAAGCCAGGGCAATAAAATAAATTATACATGCAAATTCTAGCTATTAACTCTGTCCTCAAAACAATAGGCAGAATGCCTTTATCTAGACATGTCATCTCCAAGCTTTGACATCAAAGAATTGACTTATCAGCTTTGTTACAGCAGAGTGCACAGTTGTTACATTTTTGCAGTTCCACATTTAACACTATTTTTCCCATTTAAGAGAATAAGCCTGTGGCTTATATTAATATTTGCAAATTACAGAATTATCTACAAAATTCTATCTGGCTAGGCTGGTGGCCTTCACCTATCTTCACAATTTTAACATTTGTTTACCTGGTTAGTCTGAATGTGCCCAGAGAGCCCTTTTTCAGCATAGACCTGAGGAGAAAAGCTCCAGAAAAGTAATTAAAAATAAGAAAAAATTAACAATTCAAGTTGTAAGATACTTAACAGTACAAAAACAGAGAAATATACAACATGAATATATACAAGGCAAAATAGATATGACTAGAGACTTGAAAGCAAAGTCTTAAAACTTACTTTTGGCTTGTGTATGTGTGACTTATTCCCACCACTATTAATAAGTAACCCATTTGCTTCCATATTAGAGAGCTCAAGGTCAACTGAGTAGGGTCTGAGAAGGGTTACTGAGTGTTTGGCTTCTCAACAGAAGAAACTACTAGGTACAAGATATTGCTGCAGTCGCATATATAATGCAAACAGACAGCAAAATATAGTAGCAATGTCTTAGTGTATTTAATGATCACAACCATCTTTTTGCATTACAGAAAGTTACCCAGTTTGTAAAGAAGAATAACTTTACATTTGCAAGAAAAAAATAAGCCTATAGAGTGCACCCTTTAAGTACATTAGCATTCTAACTCCCCTCCACTGCTATAGTCCCCCTAACCCTTCTGCCACATTGTGTATTCCTTCTTGATTATCTCTGTAGAATCCCTGTCCATTACACATTCCAGTAATCCATTCCATGGGCCCACAATCCTCTCTATGAAAAAAACAATTCTGTAGCTCAATGGAAAGGTTAACCCATACAATCTGATGCCTCTGCCTTGTCCTTTCCCCGCTGTCCTTCCTATTAAGAAGAACACCATCACCCTGGCTCTGTGGCAATGACAGATGGAGCCTTGACTATGACCCAGATGACCCAAGTTCAATTAGCAACTCAGCTGCTGGAGAAGTGAGGTAGGGATAGATGAGAAGGAAAAGCAACCACCAGCTCATTCATTTCATGAAGAAGGGATTTCCAGCACGCACTCTACTAGCATTCCTCTGCTGATTGGCATAGTGCCATAATAGCACAAGCAGTTAGCCTGTGAACTTGGTATACCAGGGTTCGGGGACTAATTGGCTTCATATTCAGTGATGCATGTGATGTCAAGCAGCCCTGCCCATCTTTATGCATACCAAAAATCTCCCCAACATAATAAAACAGTATATTTGGCATTGCAGGGTTGCTCTGCTTAATGTTTCTCCCTTCCGAACCTGCCAGTGGCTGTGACAGTCAAATAGAAGGAGATGGAGGAACACAGAGAAGCTTACTGTCAGCTGAATTGGTTCATGAAGAAGAAAGAAAATAACTCATTCACATCTGACTAACATGATCTTGTGCAGCATTAAAATGTCCCTCCATCTCTTCTGGTCTTAAGTGAGAAAAAGTTAAGCTCCTACCATCTCAATACATACTCCTTCTCCATCCCATGGGTATTTCTTGTAGTCTTCATTTGAATTCTTTCTAGCAGCCTGGTGTCCTTCTCTTGTATGGCCTCCACAACTACACAGTGTCTGGTCTGACAAATGCCCTACCTACCTGTATGCTTCTGGAGTGCCCCCCCCCCAAGGATACACTCCTGCATTCCATTTACTGCTGATACTACAATCTCATTCTACTCCTAGTGATACAAACCAGGTATGATCAATGCCCCTAGATCCACTTCCTGTTCTGTTTGCCATTAATTTAACTTCACTTCACATGAAGGTCCTATAGTCTAAGTGCAGGACTTAAGCAAAGTATTCATTCAGTATGTCTCCTTTTCTCCAGTCTTTTGTGATCCCCCGCCATTCTTTGCTCAGTCCAGCCTGTCATTTTCCTTTTTTCTGCTAAAAAAGCCCTTGCTTCCATTCTTGAGCCCTTCTACTAACTTTCTTTTAACTTACGTTTTTGCTACCCTTACCATCTTTGTTGCCTTTTAGCTAGTCTCATTGTACAATGCTTCCTTTACCTCCCCACCCTCTTCGTTTAATGTTTCCACCTCTTGTATTCCAATTTCTGGCCTCACATTCCTCTGTAGTCAGATGGAACTTCTCATATTGCCTTTCTGATACTTTATCTCACACTTAGATTGTATACTGCTTTGTTCCTGGTACTCCTCTTTCATCCTTGCCAATGTTGCCTGGCACAGCACAGTCCACTCTTCTGAATTCTCACATAATTGTTGTCTTTGTCTTCTTATCCATACCCCTCAACTCTATACCACATGACTGTATAATTACTACTGTCTAAAAGGTGCCTTAACCTAGATAGCCATGACTCTATCTGCATGGTTTACCAGTTGGCTGACACCCATGGTCCAAGATCTCAATCAGCTCCTGCTTTTTCTACACACTGAAGCTCAAAATTTCCCAGTCTGCTCCAGACCAATATATTAAGTATTTCTCTGGGATCTCTGAACTCTTGACTAGCACTGTGTAGTAAAAAGTATTGTCTTATGTTTTTATTCTTTATTATTAAATATTTTAAAACCTTTCAACCGTGGCTGTTTTGTGTAGAGATAAGTTAAGCTCTAAGAATACATTGCAGGTATGTAGTGATCCTGTACCAAGTCACTCTAATAAGCCTTGACAGTTTAGTTATACTACCAATTGGATAATAATAGTGCACAGTAATAATTAGACACCCTTTTAAGGGCCTTTGAGTAGCTCATAAATATTAGTGGGAGGTGGCAGCTGGTACTACCATATAGTCTGGGAAAAAGGGGCACAGCTGGAGAACCTATGCCAGCTTTCCCCAGGAGTGTCTGTGTGGTTGTATAAACTCTTCTCAAAGTGTGTGTGTGTGTGTGTGTGTGTGTGTGTGTGTGTGTGTGTGTGTGTGTGTGTGTGTGTGTGTGTGTGTGTATGTCAGCTACTTGGGCAGGGACACAAAGAACTGGTTGGACAGAGAGGGTGCTGGAGGTTTTAGCTTGCCCACTAGGCTGAGATCTGGACCCTATAGCTGTGCCAGTTAGGAGTCTTACTGGGGACCTGGAGAGCAAGGCAGTGACCAGCCCTGGACTGACTGTGATCTCTGTGTGCTCTTAAGGGAAATTGCACTTTACTGTGTGTATTTGTTATCCTTTCCTCCTACATGAGACGCCCCTCACTGGTGTTAGTGGTGAGAATTGAGGCTCCTTGATTGCTGGGCCAGGGCACTGGCATCACTGGCACTTGTTCCAGGGGGGGTTTATATCGGAACATCGAATGACTAAAATGTCGAATCACACAACATCGATCACAGAACATCGAATGCAAATAACCCAGAAAGTGCAAAATTATGAAAACGGAATTTACTAACAACAACTCTTGGCCATCAGCTCACCCATGCAACCTGAATCCTAACCGTAACACACCAAACACCACACCTCTTGAACTGTCAAAATACAACCCAGCCACCTAATGCAAGTACCCTATAAACATATACCACCCAACAAAAAGTAAATGTTAAAAACAAAACCAGCATACTAGCACACAACAATTACCACACTACATACACACTCTGTACAAAGAACAAAATACTTACAAAATGTACTACTCAAACACACAAACAATCTACAAACTATTTATGTGGAGGGCGAAGCCCCCCCACACCCCCCAATGTGGGGGGCTGTGCCCCTCACATCCCCCCTACTTAAATATACCAACTCCGAGATCGCACCACAGTGGAAGTAATGCATTCACATGTAACATTTCGATGTTATGTGTTTTACTTACCCTGCTTTTGAACAGTAGTTTATAGCAGACGTTCTTCATATTTCACATTTCCCAGTGACGTCAGGGTGTGTAACTTTGCACAGGCCAACTATAGGAGTCCGGGGTTTCCATTTTCAGAATTTTGAGCTTTCGATATTGTTCCTGTTTGAGGTTTAGTGTTCGATGTTGTGCGATTCAAGAATATGTGTGTTCGATGTTCTGATATACACCTGTTCCAGGGACCTCAGTCTAGCCTGTGACATAAACAGCAGCTGCTGGATAGACAGGTATATCTCTCAGAGGTTGCCACTCCTCTGGAACAGGCTTCCATTCCATATAAAGCAAACCACCTCCATGACCCTGTTTAAGTGCAACCTGAAGGACTGGATGGGTAACTGTAAATTTCTGGCCGGGATTGTTTCTCTCCTGGACATGGGTAGTCCTTGCTAGAAAAAAAACTGAGCATAGAAGATATCTCTCATCTAGTATTATATTGGGATTTACCAGCTAGGCTTGTAAAGACTCTCGGGTCAATAGCCAAGTAATATCCTACAAACCTAAAACGTCATAGGTGCAGTTGGATAACAACACATTAGCTAGCAGCAGGAGGTGGATGTTGAACATAAGCATGGGTATCAACCAACCCTACCCATTGTCTAACATGATAGCATAATCTACCTTCATAAATGCACTACACAGTTGAACTGCTGTTCACACACAAACCCTGTTTCCATTCTGAACAATTATCTGTTATAAGTGTAGTAATGCATGCCTAAAATGTGTAGCAACTGAACTTAATCTATAATATACCATAGGTTCATAGGTAGGTACTAGGCTACTGGCCCTAGGGCCTATATAAGCCTAGCCAAACTGTACCCTGGCTTTTGCCACCCAAGAAAATTATTTTCCTGTGCCACTGTCGAGCAGAGCCACAGAAGTGATCCCCGGGGTGAATTTCCTATCTCCCATCCAATCATCAAGATTTTTCTTGAAGAGTGCTAATGAGGAGCTTTGTTTGATATAGATTGGTAGTTCGTTCCAGAGTATGGGAAGTCTCTGGGACAGGAATCTATCCCTCCAGCATGTTTTGTTTATTGTGGTGACAAGGTTTAGGTCCCTAGACCGTGTAGTTCAGAGGGATTGGGATTTCTTTAAGTAGAGCATGTCCAAAAGCTCTGGGTTTGACATAGCTTTGTGTGTTAGTCAGAGATTGCCTCTGAGTAGGCGATATGTGACGAAGTAAAGCTGCAGTTTTTTGGGACTGTCTGCGTAGGGCATCTGTTTGAGGCTGGTAATCCTCTTTGTGAGGTATTTCTGCGGCCTTTCCAGTTGTTGTAGATGTCTTGTGAAGTACACACCAAAAGAGGCGTTGTACTCTATAATGGGTCTAATGAGTGACGAGTAGAGGGGAACAATGACCTCTTTTTTCCTGGATGAGAAACCTTTTGTGATGAGGTGTGCCACGTAGAAGGATTTCCTAACTACTGTGATGATGTGATTATCAAAGGAGAGACTAGTGTCCACCTGTGTCCCAAGGTCTGTTATCACACTTTCGGTGTTAAGTAGACTACCGCCTCTGTGGTAGTTCATGGGTACAGAGTTTTTGCCAAAAGGGATAACAATGCACTTTTTGGCATTGAGCTTGAGGCCATGGCTTTGACACCAGGCATCTGTCTCAGTGAGGCCTTTTTGTAGGATGTCCACATCTTTTGGAGTTTTGATTATGGCTCCTAGTTTGCAGTCATCTGCAAACTTCATTAGCCAAAGACCTTCTGTGTTAGCCTGTACTTCAGAGAAGTAGATACTAAGCAGGAGAGGACCTAGGACTGAACCCTGTGGTACTCCACTTGTCACTGATCTGGAGTTGGATTTGGAGTCTGCTACTTTCACAGTATGGGTTCTGTCAGTAAGCCAATTGGCAACCCATCTTGTGACATAGGAATTTATACCTAGTTCAGTGAGTTTGTCTATAATTCTAGAGTGGGGGATGGTGTCAAAAGCCTTGGTGAGATCTAGATAGGCTGCGTGAACCACCTTACCCTCATGTACGGCTTTGGTGAACACTACAAAGAAGTCTATCAGGTTTAGGAAATATGATCTGCCTTTTACAAACCCAAACTGGGTAGGGTCCTGAGTTTGGAGATTACCAATGTCATTGTTTATAAGTTCCATGATTATATGTTCCATAGCCTTGCAGACCAGGCTCGTCAGGCTTATGGGGAGGTAGTTTCTGGGGTCCATGGTGGCTCCCCCTTTGTGTAGTGGGATAACCGTCGCTGTGCGCCATTCCGTGGGCACATAGCCTGAGGTGAGGCTATGATTGAACATGGTACTTAGGTGGGGTGCCATTTCATTTTGCAGTTCATGTAGAACGCAGCCTGGGATGTTGTCACATCCCATGGATGCTGTGTTCTTGGCTTTGGAGAGTGTGTTTTTTTTACCTGTGCAGCCGTGATTACAGGAACTTTGCATTCTTGTGGTATAGAGATGGGCCCTTTAGGGGATGAGAGAAGGGTAAAGTTAGCACTGAACCTATCTGCCAGGATATTGGCAATATCAGTTGATTCTGTATATTTAGTGCCATTGTGCTGTAACCCAGAGCAGATCTGAGTGTTGCCATTGAGATTCTTGACATAGCTATAGAATGCTTTGTGGCTGTCTTTAGTGTCAGTGGCGATTTTGTTTTCCTAACTAGCTTTGGAGGATTTTATGAGGGATCTCAGCTTCTTACTGAGGCTGACCAGGGAGTTCCTCCAATCATGGAATTTTACTCTTTTTTGCAACAGTTTCTTTCTTCTGTTGTAGAGTTTGTTTATGGCAAGGGACCACCAGATTTGTCTTCCTTTTTTTTGGAGGATAGCATCTTGGTTCTGTTAGGGATTGCATGATCCATGCACTCATGTAATTGCTTATAAAGTGCATTTGTGTAGGATTCAGCAGTCATACTTCTATTGTCCGTCAGCATGGGTGGAAATACAGATAACCATAGTTAGAACAGCTTAGCTGTGTGAATGTCATCATATTCCCATTGGACAACAATGTATAGAGGCACATGCACTGATTATATAAGGGGTCATTTTCTTTTGAATCTTATCATTAAATTTGCAGTTCCATCTGTCCAGTATGTTATACAGATATAATATATTTGTATTTATTTTTATGATAATGTATAAAATGGCTGAAGTTATAACCCTTTATGTGGTAAGACATAAGTGTTTTCATTTTCAATTACATTTTTCCTAGATGTTTTCCTTGTGTTTCTTTATAATACTTGGCTGAGAATTTATACATTTAAGTCTAAATAGCTGAAACTTTGTGTGGAAATATTTTCCATAGTTTAAGGTTTTAATTGTTGATCAACTTATTCAACTTTACTCTCCGTTTCTTCCCCAACAGATAAAAAACCAGCAGTAGAGAAATCTGCATACTCTTTCATGCCGCCTGTCCCTGGGGGATATCAACCTGAATTTGCACACCGGCATCTTGGGCATGAAAACCTAAAAGAAAATACTGATGATGTAAGATTTTCAGATACATACATTGAACATAAGGTGTGGTAAACAGTTTGCACTAGTGAAGCAGACAGGTTATTGTTCAGTCATAAGACAACTTTAACAAGGTGATTATACAGAAAATGTATCAATATGTACATCTCAGATTTGTTTTCAGAAATTTACCTCACATTAATGTCCTGCTAAACAAGAAGTTCATGCCACTGTCGTACTAAAACACCCAGAAGAAAGCACACCTCAGAGGTCTTAGTGCAAGATACAATTATTCATGGCTGTAGTAATGGTATTAAAATCAACTGAGTGTTATTTCTTTGAATACAAGGTAATATCTGTCTCATGCTTAAATCAGCTAGATTTTTTTTAAATAAATGTGTCTTTTGACAGCACCATAATGGTTCCAGATCCATGCAAATAAATCTACAGTAATCAAATACCAGTTAATTTCCCAAGATGTACCAGAAGTCAACTGATCCATCGTAAATGACATCCAGATAAGCTGGCTTTTGGTTTACAATGTGCAAATGTGGCAATTACCACAGCACTATTGTGAAAAGCCTCTGTACCTCGTCAAGGTAGCCAGCATCACAGAGGTCCACTCACGCCACAACAATACTTGCATCTGCAGACGGATCCACTCATGTCAACACTATCATTACACCCCTGCATCTAAACAGTTTTCTAGATATATGCTCCACTTGACCAGCAAATCACTCTACATACCGACATTTATTCACAAAGGACCAGTCCTTACTAGACATACTGTATAAGCTCCAGCTGCAAAAAAATAAAAAGGAATCATACACAACTGCATTTTTGCTCCAGGATTCACACAACCCCTACTGGAAATCCGGACTAATACAAAACATTCCAGACATTCCACAAGATTAGTGGTCTCTTGATCTACATCTACACAGCATGACAGATCTTACATAAGAACTTATGCCAATTGATCATTGACCTTTGTTAGTTTCATTAATTCTAACAGCACACATACATGTCACTCTATTTCAGAAAGATTTATTATCACTGCACAATACCAGTAAGTATATTATCTAATTATTAGTACTTGTCCAGAGCCCCAAGTGCTCAACAGCAGGAACACCATGTACCCCAAAAAACTGCCATCTTGCATGCTTAGCTACTCGTTCACAAATGACAGACAAGCAGAAGAAACAGGTTTGGATTTACAAGTGTTCCATCAACCGAACCAAGTAGTTAAAAACCTTTATAATGTAAATATCATTACTGAATGCACTGACAAGTCCCTTGCACTGCACTACGCAGAAATGAACATCTGTCACATATACTCACCTTTACACTTGACCATGTGAAATACTTTTCTGGGAAGGGAATGCACTGAGTGACACTCCCAAGACTTCCTACAAATTGATGTCGAGAACACTGACTGCTGTCAAACAATACGCTGACAATACATGCTGTAGTAATGAGAAATGTTGAAAAGGGTGCTTGCATAGCGATATAATGGCCTATGCCTTACTTTACTGCCTGCTCCCTCAGTGCTACTCCATACATGAATGCCATTTCGAAAGCTTCATTATTTGATGACAGGATTGTTATTCCATTGTACATGGCACTTGCCAAGGGCAAAATGTGCAGGACTGTAATCATACCATTCAGAGTTCAACCCAAAAAGATACATTCACAGCGCTGTACATTTACAGTGACTGCATGTAATAGGCAGTCCATACACTGGCATTAATACAATTGTACATTACATAGCTTATTGATTCCAACCATTACCAACACAAGAACCAGTCATCCAGTCAAACTCTAATCATCAAGTCATGAAAACTGTTAAAATTACACATCACAAAGCATGCATAACACATTTGCAGACTCCATTTTACATCACATGAATTCATAGTAGCACCATGTTAGACATTGTATTGAACTCAAGAGACAAAGTCATTTTGGCATGAATCAAATTGTAACCAAAGATCAGTTCTTAGTTTTCAGTTTACATGTGACAACTCACTGATAGTCTGTCCAACTGTAGAATAAGTAATCATTAAAAACTGGATTAATCTGTATTCAACTGGCAATGGAAGTCTTCTCTTTTGGCTGTTCCTGTTGGGGGTCACTACAGCATATCCGTTTCCCTTTTGTCCTGTCCTCTGCATCTTGTTTTGTCAGACACACCACTTGCATGTCCTCTACCACTACCACAAACCTTACCTTAGGCCTTGCTCTTATCCTCTTACCTGGCAACTACACCCAGTTTAGACAACTCTAATGCCTGCATCCTACCCATTCCTCTGAAGTGTCCGATTGGTTACATGCTCGCAAACACCGTCACCTACCCTTACCACATTTAAGGACCAGGATGTATGGACATTTTCTTCTACACGATGTGCCACCACCTGTAGAGGAGACACCCACTGCATGTCTGATCAACCCATCACTTTCCCTCTTTATCGGCAGTTTGGACAGAATAGTTTTGTAAAATCTTAAACATTAGTGACATTCTCTGCCATATTATTTCACATGTGGTTCCCTATCTTTCGCCTGCATCTGGTCACTACTCCAATGTTTCCATCCTCCGTGCCTCTGCACTTTGTGTAGCTCTATGAAGATGGGCTGTAAAAGTGATGTCCACACACACCAGCCCTAATAACAGAAGCAACAGTAGGAGCCAGGCCTACAAATGGCATAGTCCGTCCACTGCCACCCACAGGAGCAAGTGCACACTCACAGGAGAGTGAGGGTGTGAAGGAATACTGCAACATGGAAGACATGGACATCTATGTTTATGGTAATATTTCACACAACTTTGATGTCCTCTGATTCCACTGTTGTACTATTCCGCGTGGTTTACTTCCGCAGCTCACCATGAAGGCTATCTGGTCTAGTAGACATTTCCGTAGGAAACCATGGAGGACAGCCTGGGCCAATCCTGCTCTGGCCATTGTGATTTGGTCCAGCTTGCATTTTTTATATAAAGTCTATACTAAGGTCTTGCACCACGTTGTGTCTTGATGCCTCATTATCAGGATCCCTTTGATTCTGTAGCTGGACATGCATATTACTCTGCAACAGATGCAAATTATGGCTCATTAAAATTACATTCACCTGAGTAGTGAGTAATGATGTGTATGCTGAGGAGACAATACAATTACACTCACCTTGCGTTGGACAGACCGTTGCTCTGTCACAAGGTCTTGCAATGTAGGCTGCATTGTACTCAGAAGGTCTTCAATAAGCTGCATGGAAAAGTACATCCATTAACTGTTGCAAATTGAAACACATACAGTGCCAGTATCCCACTAAGCAAATGACAGTAGGCTGATTACACCTTTCAGTGCTCCAACTGATGTTCTTACCTTCTGATGCTGTTTCTGCTGCAACCGATGTACTGAACATGTCCGTATATTGCTGGTTGAAAGAGCGAAAATTGATGGTACTGCCCCTTTTATTAATCTCCGAATTGGACACTTGGGCTTCATCTCATCAGGAAGTAACTGATGCTGGTAGTCAAGGTGAAACTGGCTCTCCTTAAAATGTTTGGAGCAGAGGAAATATCGTGGCTTTACACTACTCAACGCTTCCTTAACAAACTTTGGTAAGCTACCGACATCTCTACCACAGTTAATCACCCACTGTCTATACAGGTTGAGGTCACGTGGAAACCGATGGAATGATACCCCCTGTGGAAGATTGTCTTGGCGCATACTACAGTTGATTGCAAAGCAGGATGGCATTTTCATGATCACCTAATAAAAATAAAAAGTACTATATCAAATCACATACAGGAATCACAAAACTCATTCATGGTAAACTGATTAGACTGCATGATAACATTGGTACAACCTGTAAGATTTCAACGGTTTGAATCGATGTTCAATGAAATATCCAACTTTAATAATGGCTGCCTTCATGTGACAATCATGAAATACATTTGTCAGTGTCACAGTCATCCACCTTAGTTGCTCTGCGGTCAAAGTTTGTCCTTGTTCCCAGGCTTTACATAACACATGAAGTCGACAATTCCTCTGATTCAAACCAGGGCACTGTAAAACATTACTTTTCTACATTAGCAATGTAAAAGGAGTTTTAATTCAGGTGAATTTTTCCCCTTACCACAACTTCAACACTTTCTGCTACAAATAAGTGCAATCACCAAGCTGGGAACATAGTGATCGTATGGTAACTCTGCTGCAGCCAAAAACCTTAGGAATTCATTAGTCTTATAGATGCATGTACAGAATTAAAAAACACTTCTAGGACCACATACATTTAGCTTGTCTGCATGCTGGGCCACAGGAAGAATGCACTGGTGGACATTCGCCATGGATTGCAAGTTGTGCAAATATTGCTGAAGAAAGACACAATCACCATGATGATATACAACAGTCAAAAGGACTGTAAGTACGTACACTGCTCTAAGAGCACTGTTAATTTAAGGCAATGGTAGACAGAAGCACACATGAAACATTAAGTATCCAAGTCATAATGATTCACACACTTTATTACTACACAAATTTCAAAATAAGGTAGGGTATACAGGCTTTGAAAAGTAAAATCCATTTTGTCAATTGTGACAAACAATGCACAGCTATAGTAATACTACTTTAATTGACGTCAGTGTTCTGAAAAAATCCATAGTCCCTCAAAAGGTTTAAATCCCGTGTAAGAATCATCATCTTCACATGGAAACTGTGCTCGAATTCACGACATGACACAAGCGGGAAGCACCATGCAATTTCCAAAATCCCAGCCTTCGATTGTTATGCACCCACAACACGTATGCACGGTATGCCAAAACCCGGTACAACCTGAAATACAGACCATTGCTGTGGTTACAGAGGCACAGACAGACAGACACAGACAGACAGAGACACAGACAGGCAGAAACACAGACAGACAGAGACACAGACAGACAGACAGGCAGGCAGACAGACAGAGAGACAGACAGACACACACAGACACACACACACACACACACACACACACACACACACACAGACACAGACATACACACACACAGACAGAGACAGACACACACACACACACACACACAGACAGACAGACAGACAGACAGATAACTTACTTGTTTGTCCACTGTGTTGGTTGGTAACACCCTCTACGCTGACACAGAAGCCTGAATATCATTTTTAAAACATGTACAAAGGCACGCCGATTCAAACTCTGGATGCACAGTTATGCATGCAGTGTGATCCGATGCTGAAGTTATTTCTGCCCATTTTTCAATTGCTCGTGGGGATGACAGACAACATAGGCATTCGCGCGACGTGGTCATCATTGTGCATTTGCCACATAAGCACCATGTCATACTTGACAGACTGCTGTAATCAGGGTCCGGAGAAGGCTGTTCATTCTCACCACTGTTGCACGAACGGCGCTGCTTCCTTGGCTCTCCAGGTCAATACCTGGGCTCAGATTGATAGCCCTGTCTTGCACTACTTTGACCGTGCCCTGCCATGTGAGCTGTTACATTGTGGGAGAGAATAAACAGCCAAAGAAATGCATGAGAATTGTCCAATGCAGAAAAAATAAATGTGTTCAGTATCCACAATATCGCATGCACGTATATGTCCATATATACGCAGAATGGCCGAAAAATCCATCACCATCACTGAAGACGCCAGTGACAGTGTTTCAGTTCAGTAATGGGCAAAGTAAGCTATAACTATATATAACATAAGGCATGTAATGACATTACAAAAGAGGAATGTAAGTAGAATCACCAGTCCAGCAAGCATAGCATGAGCACATAGAATGCAGTTGCAGAAATAGAAGCTGACGATCTTCCAGACAAGCCAGAACACACAATGTAATGGTTATGGGAAGGTCATCTGCAACAAAAACCACAACTAAAACTTAACATGTAAGAATTATAGGCCAAGGGTAGAAAATCAGTCTAGAGGTAGGCCTACATGTCCTTTGAACCAATTGTGGTAATTGGCAAATGTAGGTTTAGAATACAGACAATTGTGCAGTGTGACTGAAGTACTGTTAACGCACAGTCTGTTTTAATGTGGCAAGACTGTAGCACTAGAGATTTTGCATTCCAGAAGTACTGTTAGGCAAAAGCAATGGTCCCACAATCTGAACATGCTTGCCATTCCAGTTCCCATGCCCTTGAAAATTACACTTTGCCACTGTTCTGAAACCCTCATTCAAAGAAATTGCACTCTTGCAACTGATGGAGAAACTTCAGCCTTAGGGCTGATTTCAGATAGGGCCATGGCTTACATACATGTCTTCAGATTTCCAAACAAGATTCCATGCAACTGTAATACTCGCAAATCTCAATGCACCTTTATGACACTGTGTTTTTAAAACACTACCTTGATTTTTTTCCCAGTGCACAAAGGCACAATGTAGCATCCTCCATTTAAATAGAGATATACCTAAGTGATATATGCTGGGAGTTCCTGACGAACACAACTTTGAATTGTAATTAGTATATTGTCTGTTTTTGTACACAATGTCTGTTCTTCAGACAATATTTTTATAGTCATGAAATGTGCTTGTGTGCAATGTACTGCACTCACTCTCACACACTCACTCTCACATTCACTCTCACACACTCAGTCACTTCACTCACTTCACTCAGTCACCCTCACTCACTCCACTCACTCACTTCACTCACTCCACTCAGTCACTCACTTCACTCAGTCACCCTCACTCAGTCACTCACTTCACTCAGTCACCCTCAGTCACTCACTGCACTCAGTCACTCATTGCACTCAGTCACTCACACACACTCACACACACACACTCACACACACACACTCACACAAAATTGCCTATCTTACACTAAAACAATACGATTTTAATACTGCAATAGGGAATGGACATCAAACTGATAACATGTTCATAGTTACTGGTTATATTCATGAGAAAGGAGTGCATCATTCACCCCATTTGCCAGTCAGTACAGTTTCACAAATGCATTTATGTACAGTCTGAGTAGAACCCACAGCCTTCTGCATCAAAAGCCAATACACTACCTGTTGTGATATTAGCAATGTGAGTAGAACCCACAGCCTTCTGCATCAAAAGCTAATACACTACCTGTTGTGATATTAGCAATGCAAGCAGACATAAGCAGCACTAAACTTTTGCACCCCTGCATCTCTCAGCTCCTTGTAAAATCTACTCGATCAGCTGTATCTATGAACTTTGCAGCACAAGAAATCCCGAATGAGGGAACATTTCCCCCTTGCTTGCAGTCTCACACACACACACACACACACACACACACACACACACACACACACACACACACACACACACACACACACACACACACACACACACACACACACTTGCCCCTTGCTTGCTGTCAGAATCTGGACATTGAAACTGCACTGAAACCGACATTCAAAGATAATAGATTTAGCTAGTGTGTGGTTTGGGCTATTTTCAAATCACAGACCCCTTGCAGACAAAAAATGCACATGTTCTTGAATACACCTTCCTGATTGTATATAATTATATTCCTTGTGCAATGCAGTACAGTTTTAGTGGGTGTTTTAAATTTGTTTCAAACATTTTTCCTGAAAACAGTGAAACAAAATGCATGCACCAATAATGACAATACTGCCCAATTCTGAACATTTCCATCACAAGTCGAGTCAGACTGCTACAGTCCACCAGAATCAGTACATATGCACAATATCTGAATTAGTAAAAAAAGTCATGTCAATAATTCCACATTAATGAGATCTGTAACTAATGGAGAGGTTACTTCTAGCAAACAATTTTATAAGTCATCAACAATTAAAGTCCCTGTTGCCTTAGTGGAATAAATTGCCTTACACTAAAACAATAAGCTAGTAATACTGCAATAGGGAATGGACAGCAAACTGATAACAGGTTCATAGTTACTGGTCATCTTCACCAGGAAGCAGTGCATCATCCGCCACATTTGCAATGCAGTACAGTTTCACACATGCATCTATATACAGTTTGAGTAGAACCCACAGCCTTCTGCATCAAAAGCAAATACACTACCTGTTGTGCTATTAGCAATGCAAGCAGACATAAGCAGCACTAAACTGTTGTTGCTCTGCATCTCTCAGCTCCTTGTAAAATCGACTCAGTCAGCTGTATCTATGAACTTTGCAGCACAAGAAAATTGGTAGAAAGAGCAAAGTATACCCTTGCTTGCAGACACACACACACACACACACACACACACACACACACACACACACACACTTGCCCCCCTTGATTGCAGACACACACAAACACACTTGCCCCCTTGCTTGCAGACACACACACAC
>NC_056748.1:917174117-917179117 GCF_019279795.1 Protopterus annectens | reverse complement strand
AGTCAGTATGTCATCTACAAATAAAGTGCCTGTTGCCCTTGTGGAATAAACTGCTTATCTTACACTACAACAATAAGCTAGTAATACTGTATTAGGGAATGGACAGCAAACTGATAACGTGATCTTAGTTACTGGTTATCTTCACCAGAAAGGAGTGCATCATCCACCCTATTTGCAATGCAGTACAGTATCACATATGCATCTATGTACATTGTGAGTAGAACCCACAACCTTCTGCACCAAAAGCAAATACACCACCTGTTGTGCTATTAGAAATGCAAGCAGACATAAGCAGCACTAAACTTTTGCGCCCCTTGCATCTCAGCTCCTTGTAAAATCTACTAGATCAGGTGTATCTATGAACTTCGCAGCACAAGAAATCTGGAAAGAGGCAAAATTTCCCCATTGCTTGAAGTCGCACACACACTTGCCCCCTTGCTTGCATTCACACACACACAGACTTGCCCCCTTTCTTGAATTCACACACACACACACACACACACACACACACACACACACACACACACACACACACACACACACACACACACACACACACACACACACACACACACACACACTTTCTTGCATTCACACACACACACACACACACACACACACACACACACTTGCCACCTTGCTTGCATTCACACAAGCACACACACTTGCCCTCTTGCTTGCACTCATACACACACTTGCCCCTTGCTTGCATTTACACACACATACACACACACACACACACACTTGCCCCTTGCTTGCATTCACACACACACACTTGCCCTTGCTTGCATTCACACACACACACACACTTGCCCCTTGCTTGCATTCACACACACACACACACACACACACACACACACACTTGCCCCTTGCTTGCATTCACACACACACACACACACACACACACACACACACACACACAGACACTTGCCCCCTTGCTTGCATTCACACACACGCACATTTGCCCCCTTGCTTTTCTATTCACACACACACACACACACACTTGCCCCTTGCTTGCATTCACACACACACACACTTGCCCCTTGCTTGCATTCACACACACACACACACACACACACACACACACACACACACACACACACACACTTGCCCCTTGCTTGCATTCACACACACACATTTGCCCCTTGCTTGCATTCACACACACACACACACACACACACACACACACACACACACACTTGCCCCTTACTTGCATTCACACACACACACACACACACACACACTTGCCCCTTGCTTGCATTCACACACACACACAATTGGCCCCTTGCTTGCATTTACACACACACACACACACACACACACACACACACACACACACACACACACATGGCCCCATGTTTTCATTCACACACACACTTGGCCCCTTGCTTGCATTCACACACACACTTGGCCCTTGCTTGCATTCACTCACACACACACACACACACACACACACACACACACACACACACACACACACACACACACCTTGCTTGCAGTCAAAATCTGGACATTGAAACAGGATTGAAACATACATTGAAAGAAAATACATTTAGCCAGTGGCAGTTAAAGTTTAACTTTAGGTTTTGGTTATTTTCAAATCACAGGCCCCTTGCACGCGAAACATACACATGATCTTGAATACACCTTCCTGATTGGTTTTTTTTTTTTTTTTTTTTTTTTTTTTCCCTTTTTTCTTTTTTTTTTTCCAAATAATTTTTTTTATTTTCATAGTATAAGCCATGCATACACATAAAGGTACAAACAATGAGAATACACAAATATTATGTACATGATGGCTTGTAACATTGTTAGAAGGAAAAGAACACCTTCCTGATTGTATATAATTAGATTCCTTACACAATGCAGTACAGTTTAACTGGGTGTTTAAAATTTATTGTTTCGAATATTTTTCCTGAAAACAGTGAAACAAAATGCATGCACCAAAAATGACAATAATGCCCAATTCTGTACATTTCCATCACAAGTCTAGACAGACTTCTACAGTCCACCAGTATCAGTACATATGCGCAATCCCTGAAGTAGTAAAAGGCAAATAAAAATTCCACATTAAAGAAATCTGTAACTAATGGAGAGGTTGATGCTAGCGAACAATTTTTTTAAGTCAGTATGTCATCTACAAATAAAGTGCCTGTTGCCCTTGTGGAATAAACTGCTTATCTTACACTACAACAATAAGCTAGTAATACTGTAATAGGGAATGGACAGCAAACTGATAACGTGATCTTAGTTACTGGTTATCTTCACCAGAAAGGAGTGCATCATCCACCCTATTTGCAACGCAGTACCGTATCACATATGCATCTATGTACATTGTGAGTAGAACCCACAACCTTCTGCACCAAAAGCAAATCACCACCTGTTGTGCTATTAGAAATGCAAGCAGACATAAGCAGCACTAAACTTTTGCGCCCCTTGCATCTCAGCTCCTTGTAAAATCTACTCAATCAGGTGTATCTATGAACTTCACAGCACAAGAAATCTGGAAAGAGGCAAAATTTCCCCCTTGCTTGAAGTCGCACACACACTTGCCCCCTTGCTTGCATTCACACACACACAGACTTGCCCCCTTCCTTGAATTCACAGACACACACACACACACACACACACACACACACACACACACACACACACACACACACACACACACATGCCCCTTGCTTGCATTCACACACACACACACACACACACACACACACACACACACACACACACACACACACACACACACACACACACACACACTTGCCACCTTGCTTGCATTCACACAAGCACACGCACTTGCCCCCTTGCTTGCACTCACACACACTTGCCCCTTGCTTGCATTTACACACACACACACACACACACACACACACACACACACACACACACACACACACACACTTGCCCCTTGCTTGCATTTACACACACACACACACTTGCCCCTTGCTTGCATTCACACACACACACACTTGCTTCTTGCTTGCATTCACACACACACACACACACACACACACACACACACACACACACACACACACACACACACACACACACTTGCCCCCTTGCTTGCATTCTCACACACACACACTTGCCCCCTTGCTTGCATTCACACACACACACACACACACACACACACACTTGCCCCCTTGCTTGCATTCACACACACGCACATTTGCCCCCTTGCTTTCTCTTCACACACACACACACACACACACACACACACACACTTGCCCCTTGCTTGCATTCACACACACACACACACACACACACACACACACACACACACACACACACACACACACACACACACACACTTGCCCCTTGCTTGCATTCACACACACACTTGCCCCTTGCTTGCATTCACACACACACACACACACACACACACACACACACACACACACACACACACACACACACACACACACACACACACACACACACTTTCCCCTTGCTTGCATTCACACACACACATTTGCCCCTTGCTTGCATTCACACACACACACACACACACACACACACACACACACTTGCCCCTCGCTTGCATTCACACACACACACACACTTGCCCCTCGCTTGCATTCACACACACACACACTTGGCCCTTGCTTGCATTTACACACACACACACACACACACACACACACACACACACACACACACACACACACACACACACACATGGCCCCATGTTTTCATTCACACACACACTTGGCCCCTTGCTTGCATTCACACACACACTTGGCCCCTTGCTTGCATTCACACACACACTTGGCCCTTGCTTGCATTCACTCACACACACACACACACACACACACACACACACACACACACACACACACACACACACACACACACACACACACACACACACACACACACCTTGCTTGCAGTCAAAATCTGGACATTTTAACAGGATTGAAACATACATTGAAAGAAAATACATTTAGCCAGTGGCAGTTAAAGTTTAACTTTAGGTTTTGGTTATTTTCAAATCACAGGCCCCTTGCAAACGAAACATACACATGTTCTTGAATACACCTTCCTGATTGTTTTTTTTTTTTTTTTTTTCCCTTTTTTCTTTTTTTTTCCAAATAATTTTTTTATTTTCATAGTATAAACCATGCATACACATAAAGGTACAAACAATGAGAATACACAAATATTACGTACATGATGGCTTGTAACATTGTTAGAAGGAAAAGAACACCTTCCTGATTGTATATAATTAGATTCCTTATACAATGCAGTACAGTTTAACTGGGTGTTTAAAATTTATTGTTTCGAATATTTTTCCTGAGAACAGTGAAACAAAATGCATGCACCAAAAATGACACTAATGCCCAATTCTGTACATTTCCATCACAAGTCTAGACAGACTTCTACAGTCCACCAGTATCAGTACATATGCACAATCCCTGAAGTAGTAAAAGGCAAATAAAAATTCCACATTAAAGAAATCTGTAACTAATGGAGAGGTTGATGCTAGCGAACAATTTTTTAAGTCAGTATGTCATCTACAAATAAAGTGCCTGTTGCCCTTGTGGAATAAACTGCTTATCTTACACTAAAACAATATGCTAGTAACACTGTGATAGGAAATGGACAACAAACTGATAACGTGATCTTAGTTACTGGTTATCTTCACAAGAAAGGAGTGCATCATCCACCCTATTTGCAACGCAGTACAGTATCACATATGCATCTATGTACAGTGTGAGTAGAACCCA
The DNA here is from genome assembly GCF_019279795.1 of Protopterus annectens. NCBI lineage: Eukaryota > Metazoa > Chordata > Ceratodontiformes > Protopteridae > Protopterus > Protopterus annectens. The sequence goes on along the minus strand of NC_056748.1, from coordinate 917,174,381 downwards.
CAAACTTCTGCAACAAAAGCAAATACACCACCTGTTGTGCTATTAGCAATGAAAGCAGACATAAGCAGCACTAAACTTTTGCGCCCCTGCATCTCAGCTCCTTGTAAAATCTACTCAATCAGCTGTATCTATGAATTTCGCACCACAAGAAATCTGGAAAGAGGCAAAATTCCCCTTGCTTGCAGTCGCATACACACTTGCCCCCTTACTTGCATTCACACACACACACACTTGCCCCTTGCTTGCATTCACACACACACACAC